>NW_004567106.1:7446818-7452085 GCF_000260355.1 Condylura cristata | reverse complement strand
TTCGTAGATCTGCCTGTTCTGCTCCCCACTCCCCACTCTGGTGAAGCCTCTCGCAGCCCCTGAGCCTGTACCCCAGTTCTGTATGAACAAATAAATAAATTTTTTTGAAAAAAATTGGACAATATAAAAAAATACATTGAATAGCAGTCATTTCAAAATTTTGTTAATGTTACTCCACCAGACCCCAAGTCTCTTCCCACTTTCCCTACTACCCTCTTCCAGCAGTGTCTGTCCCACTCTCTGATTTTATTTCAGTCTCTCTTTTCCTCTTTGTTTTCCACTTTAAGATCTAACTGATTAGCTCTCCCTGTACCCTAGAGACTGTGTTGGCTAAATTAGATGACTTTATGGCCTCTAGCTTGTCTGTAACACCAAGAAGCATAATCCCACACAGAAACATCACTTAGTTTTGCCAAGGAGAAGAGAGAACTAACTTACATCCTATTGAACACTACATTCTATTTTTTTTATTAAAGGGCTTTGAGTTATAGTAAATTAGACTTTATCAGACAAAGCACTCTGTTTTTCTCCTGTAGTTCAAAGCCACTACATGGGGAAAAAAGGCTTTTTCTGGAGAATGAATGATCTGGAGAAATATTTCCTATGGAGTATAATTTTGTTGCACATATATACCAGCATAGGCACAGTTTAAAAAAAAAAAAAACAGTAACTACTAAATGACAAATGTCATTTTGATGTGTCAGCAGGGGAAAGAAGAGCTATAAAGATGCATCAAAGCTAAAAAATGAACTTAATTCTTAACAAGAGTTCATGAATCACAGAAACTTATAAACATTCCATTTGCTCTCCTTTGTGCTACCAATTCTGGCAAACTAAGATTGATCATTTTAGGAGACACAGATATACTGTCTATGCAAATATACTGACAAATCTCTGAGTCTACACAAGTAAGTAAAACTATTACAGGATCTAGTGCCATATCACTATGCCTCAGTCAAAAGCAGACCACATTTATGATAGTGATGCATGGATTACGCTAGGAGCAGGCACTTACATTATGTAAGTGCACTCTATGATGCTTGCACAAGACTAAGATTCTCTGAGAACACATTTCTCAAAACATTACCTCAATTATCAAGTGACAGATGGCTGTGCCTTGTTTCCTTGTACCTTACAGTAAGTAATATGTTCTTATGAGGTAGCCTCTCTGACTGGCTCTCACTATGGGACACTTGTTAATTTTCTCTTTTAGATTTATTTGTATTTATTTATGCATATAAGAACTAAGGTGTAGGCAGCAGGGGGTTGAGAGGATTCATCAGAGATATAGGGGGGAGCAGAAAAGGCAGAGTTACTGAAAACCACTGCTGAGGGGAGCAGCAAGCAAAACAGGAAAGGTCTGCTGAGCCATGTGGGTCAGCTCCTAGCTTGGGCTAGAACTCATGCTGCAGTAGCTGGTGGTAGCTTGACAGCACTGACTTTAACCACTGCACCACCAGAGGCGCCCAGGACACTTGCTAATTATAAAAGTCAGTGCAACCTCTGCCCATATGGAAAGCCAGCTTCTCTAAAGTATTCTCCCTTATAAACATGACAGTAGCAGCCTTGTTCTAACCTTTAAGAGACAAGTGTACTTCAGTAAAGCTTTCTTAATTTAAAACATTTCCCACCAACATCCACAAGCACTTCATCCTTTTTTTTCATCTAGAAGCAAATAACAAAATACAAATACAAAGCAATCACTGGCATAAAACCAACTTTTTAGAAATAGTATACTTGTATGGAAACAGGTCTATGGTGGTGATTTTACTTATTGCCATGGTCATTTCTTACTAGTTAGTCCCTAGTTCACATGATATTTTAAATATCCCAAGTTTTCCCAAGAGTCCCAAGTTTTCCTGACAAACTCAGTATCTTCTTATCCAGTTCTATGAAGCAAGGACGCTGTCTATATTATCTCACCCTTTCTTTTAATGCCTTGACTCAATGCCTCAGTAAAGCTCAATAAAGGTCTGAATTAATAAATCACACTTAAGTTTTATTAGCACAAGCTTTCTTGCTTTCTTGCTAAAAGGGGCTGAAGCTCTGAAATACTTATAATTCAAGAACTATAATCAAAAATTAAATAAGAGAGCAGTCCTGTTGTAACAATATGCATATATGTTTGCAAAATGCTATTAACAAAAGAATTCTTTAAGTTACAAACCTATTGAGAAGTGCAGAATTTAAGAGGACAACAATGTCCCTCCCCTCTGCATGATCCCCTCCCCTCTGTGTGCATTTAATGAGATACCACTCCCCTGACTGTGTCATTATGGCAAGGGGAGATTACCCTGGATGATTATGTGTGACCTAATCAAGAGAGCCCTTTAAAAGCATATAGTTTTGGTTTTTTTTTTTTTGCAGCTAGTTGCAGAAGACAAAGAACTGGCTAACTTGGAAGGGCACAAACATCTCATGCTGTGAACCGATATGGGTCCAAAAGCACAGAGTTGGATGCGGAATGTCTTCAAGAGTTGGGACAACTAGCAGGAAAACAGGATTTTGGTCCTACATGGTCCACAAAAAAAATAAATTGAGTCCTATTAGCAACTACATGGTTTGTAAGAGGATCCTGAGCCCCTGAAGAGACCCACATCACAGCTAACACCTTGATTTCAATCCATATGGAACTTGCTAGAGAAACCAACTAAGTTGTGCTGTACTTCAACCTACAGAAGCTGTGAGAGAATAAGTGAGTTTGTGCTGATGCCTTACGCAACAATCAAAAACTAATACAATCACTTTGGTGAAATTGCTAGAAGCACTTTGATATTTGAGCAGAATGTTCTTAGGAATATGTTGCAGATACAATTTACTGAATTTGATACCCTGTATCAGATCCAGGAAAAAACAGGGGATGATTTAGGGTTACTATCAAATCAATAATCATACATTCAGAATTTTCTACATGATGAAACCCCATCAGCATTATAAAGGCCACAAATAAGTTCTCCACATAATTAAGCTTATACACAATTCATGCTGGTTTCCACTTCACCTGGAGTTGATGTGAATAATACCAGTGTCACCACCTGCTTTGTGTATCCGTCTTCATCCAGGAAGGTAATCTATACTTGAGTTTTCCACATAGGGTAAAATGGCTGTTTTGGAAAAGTTTCAATTTCCAATATTTGGGACAAACAACTTAAATGTGATCTGGCCCTCTCTGTTTAACCTTGATAGTATCAGAAAGTTAAATCCAGGCCCTTCATAAAGACATAAGAAATCAGTCTTCTCTCATGAGCTTGCCAGGCAGACCCCAGAGAGAAGAGGGAGAGGTTTGGTTGAGAGAAGACTCAGGAAAAGTAAATTAAGAATGTGCTCTTTCTACCTAGAGAGTTGCAATCTCCGGTAGCTCCTAGAGTACATGGAGAAAAGTGAGCTGACTGGAACCCAAAAGAGGGTTCTAGAAAGCAGATTATACACTAGTACTACTCTCCAGTGCCCATGTTTCCCGTTTTCACTTGACTCCTTCCAACATGTCAGCAATCTAAATAAATATTTCCCCTCATCAAACAGAATTTACCATTTTTCTAGCAGCAAAAAAAAAAAAAAATATGATCTTGGTGCAGGAAGAAAAGTGACATATTTAACCTCATGCTGTTAGAAAACTAGGGAATAGATCTATGGTCAAATGGGTGCGACATATTTAACCTCATGATGTTAGAAAACTAGGGAATAGATCTATGGTCAAATGGGTGCGGGGGGAATCTATGGGAACTCATAATCTCAAAAGACAGATTTTTTTCCAATGACCAAATAGTAGCCCTTTGATCCACCACTAACCTTATGAGAACCCATGGAGCTCAGATTTTGGTCTATGTTCTTACTATCCACTATGAGAAAAGAAGAATCCTTAGAAGTTAACCTGATTCCAGGGCACAGAGGAGGAAGTATAAAACAGCTGTGAACAGCTGTTGCTGGGAAACTAGCATCCTTTCAAAAATGCTAGAATTGGTGGGAATGCAAACTAGTACAACCACTATGGAAAACTGTTTGGAGGTTCCTCAACTTGCTTAACATGGAGCATCCATATGACCCAGCAATCCCACTCTTAGTTATCTCCCCAAAAGACACAAAAACACCTATTCAAAAAGGTACCTGCACTCCCATCTTTATTGCTGCTTTATTTACAATTGGACAGACATGGAAGCAGCCCAAATACCCAAAAGTAGATGAATGAATTAAAAAGATGTGATACATATACCCAATGGAATATTACTCAGCAACCAAGAAAAAAAATAAACACTTGTCTTTTGCAGCAACATGGATGGAGCTAAGAAAGATCACACTTAGTGAAATAAGCCATAAAGAAAAAGAAAAATAGCAGATGGTTCCACTCATAGCAAGAGTAGAATGGGCCAGGTGAGAAAATAAGAATAATAGTGAACAGCTATATACCAGAGATATTTTATGGGGGTGGAGTGGGAAATGGGATCAAAAACATTTGGGGGAGGGAAGTACGCTGGCACATGGGTGATTTGGTGATGGGAAACCCACAAGGAAAAAAAAATGAAGATGGAAAGAAAATGTACAAAATGATGTAAAAATAAACTATTGCAGAAAAAAATGCTAGAATTACAAATTATGGTGCTAGAATTACAAAGGTATCTGACTAATGGAGCTCTGACTAGCCAAACTATGATTATATATTTGAAGATCAAAGGGAAAAATAAAATCATGGCTAAATGGAGCAGGTTGAGTTATTGAAAGACTGTGAGTTTATTGTAATTTCAAGAGAGGAGTTAATAGAATGGGCAAATGGCAGTTATAAAAAAAAGATGAGTATAATTGGATGTGATATGGATGTTTTTAATACATGAAACTATGAGTAAAAAATCAGGCTGGGGGAAGTAGGAACTATATCAAGGACAGGAATGTGTGATCAGGACCCATGGTAAGAAAGTTTAAGCTGCACAAGTGTAGAAAAAGCACGGGTTTCCCAGTGATAATAGACCATGTCAATGTAACACTGCAACAGACTTCAGGGTGTGACACTGCCTAAGCACCACTTTACAAAGTATACATCGGTCAATAGATCAGGTAGCAAACAAAACTTAGATGAAACTAATAGGAAAGACAGCAAAGGATTTGGGTTGAGGGGGAACATGTAAGTTCTCATAACTAGTGAAATTTAACCCTTAAAAAGGAAACTCAGGGCCCTCCCTGGTGGCGCAGCAGGTTAAAGCACAACACTAAGAAGTTAAAGCCACTACAGCATGAGTTCAATCCCTGCCCCAGAGGTAAGCCACATGGCGTGGCAG
>NW_004567106.1:7430310-7446718 GCF_000260355.1 Condylura cristata | reverse complement strand
ATAAATCTCCAAAAAAAAAAAAAAAAAGGAAACTCAGTTCCTAACCAGCTCCCCAGATCTAAATTACTCTTGATAAAGTAAGCCAGAATCAACAAATGGAGTCCTGTAATACTGACTAATCTGAGAAAACATTGTTTTACTTGTGAATTTGTAAAGATTATGCGACCCCAAGAAGATTCAACAGTATATTTACTGAAACTCCTAATAGTAATCTAAAGAAGATTTATAATAGTTATAAAAAGAAATAATGAAAATAATAATAAAAAAATTAAACCCACAGTGTTGGTGTTTTAAAAGGAGATATATATATATTAATATAATTTGAAATAATCATATTTATGCATGTTTCTTTGTTTACAATACCTGAAATAATGTCCTACTAAATTTGTATTTGAAATTAAAGGGATTTAGGTCAGTAGGTCAGTAATCAATTTTCAGATAAAAACAAGCTGGTTTTCAAAATTTTATTTATTAGCTACATCTGGTGTATATTTGTTTTCTTTTCTAAAGACATGGCCACTTGGTGAAGTCTAGAGGCCACAAGCAATGGATACTCCAGACACAGAAGATACTTCCAGCTTTCACTGTCCTGTACAAATAGCCTGTGAGTGCACTCATTATTTTACAATTTTTCTCCCACACCAAGCCATGGACCCAATACATGACTCATCTCAAAATTATTTTGCTCAGAAGTCCTGTTGACTAGCTCTCACCCACCCAGACTAATCCTTCACTAGGAATTTACTTCATGTGTAGAAATGGAACTGAATTCCGTATGTTGATTTTGTTTCCCGACACTTTGCAAAATTCAAGTATTACTTCTCATAGTTTCTGTGTGTGTGGTCCTTGGTATTTTCTATATATGATATGTCATCTGCAAATAAAAATTTTATGTTCCCTTTCCAAAAATAAAGGGACTCACTTCAGTGACTGTGCATTTAGTCTGCTCCAATATTTTGCATACCTTGAATTAAGATTATTTCTGTTGTGATACTTTCATCCTCTGTTGTGATACCTTCACTGACCTGACTGTCTCCTCCAAAGGGCAAAAATTATGTTTTATATTCACCCTATTGCCCCCAAGAGCACTTTTTCCTTCAAATCTCACTTGAAAGGTTTAGTAAGTGTTTGTTTTACTAACTCAGAGAAAATACGGGCCTTTCACAGATTAAAAGTCATTTTCTCACAAGACCAGAAGGAAACATCCTTGGTACATTTGCCCAGAGCCAATCACAGTTGGATAGCTGTGCATTCAGGACCATCTGAAAATAACAGACATTGCAATAAGTGTAGTAAGCTAAACTAATGGGAATTGAAATGGGTTTTCGTGATGACTGCATTTTTTCACACTTCCTTGTTCCATTTAGAAACCAAAGTGACAAAATTCACATAAACAGGGATGTCTTATGGTACTTGAAAACAGAAAGAAGAAATCATCACAAATACCAAAATAAGCTTCTGTTCTTTTTTATTTCTAGTAAATTCAATAGAATCTAGAATTTCAAACAAGGTTACAGATGCACCCACATATTTGCGAGCTCATCTGAATCAATTATTTTGGTCCACTAATTAGCAGGAGTCTGTAAATTAGCTGACAGGCTCAACGCTCAGTAAAAATTGTTAGAAATTCAAAGTGTGGGAAGTGTCAAAGGTCAGTATGACCTAGCATTTTTGCTTGAACTTATGTGAAATCCAGACAACTGTCTACCAAAGTCACAGCAATGGACTGGAAAGAACACAACTTAATTCAGTTAAGGCCAGCATTCATTTCAAGTGAATTCATTTGGGCTGAAAACTGTCCCTTTGAATCAACCATTTTCTGGTGATTGGCATTTTGCTGAGCTCCAAGTGTGATCTTCCCTACTTCATACCCTTCGTAAAGGCAGATACCAGAAAATAAATTGATTCAAAAAACTCCAAGATAACCCACAGTGAATATGCATCAGCCATCAGACAGGCGCTAAGTCACAATCCTTTGACATTCATGAAAAGAATATCTATCACAATCCAATGCAAAAGAAAAATAAACAAAAATCTTGACTCTCCATCTCTAATACTTGTTTTTCCCCTTGTGTACGATCCTGTGAGGGCCTGATAGTTTTCTCCTACACAAGGTCTTTTTCAAAATCTGCTCTCAATAAAAAGTTATCACCAGTCACAGTGTTTTCAACACTTACATCAAAGTATTGTTTCTCTTAGAATCATTTGAACTGAGACACAATAAGAATAAAAAGTGTCATCCCTTGTAAAAGGAATTTCAGCTCTGAGAAGATAGGTGGGAATAATAGGGAGTGGCAATGATAGTTACCTTCATTCCCTAACCTAAACCTGTGTCTCTGTGTGTATGTGAGCACACGTGTGGGTATGTGTACAGGTGGCAGTATGAATGGCTACATGGAGCAAACATAGATATGTGTATGTATAGAAAAGGGTATTTGCATGAGGGTAATTTTACTTACAGCTGTATTTTATCAGAACCAAAATCGTCCTTAAAATCACTTACAGAACATTACTGATACACAGGCAAATATGCTCCCACATAAGTCAGAACAATGTGGCTTAGAACAAACCACTAAAACTTTCTGGTCTCAGTCTTCTCATCTGCAAAATGATACAGTTAGAGTAAACAGCTCTTATGGTGTTGTATAGCTCTATTGTTCTATTATGAAATCTGGGTGGCAGATTGTGGTTGGTAAATGATTTTAATAGAACAACCAGGTAAGATCAGAAATAGGCATTCTCTTCATGCTTCCTTTGACATTGCTGTCCCTTAGAACGTTTAGAAAGGAAGCAGACAGGTTCACTTCATGAACACTTCTCATAGTGAGAGTCTCTGCTGATGTTTCTGAACTCTAAGATCTGAACATAGCTGAGTGGAGAAGTCTTGAGGACATTCCATTCCTTTTTGCCACTTCAAGGACTCTTGCTTTGTTTCAGCCCTTACTAGGTTCCGATGCTGACCACCAAGAGGCTTGATGATTGTTTTTGCTAATTCTAGTAGGAAATATATGGGTGGTATTCCCAATAGCTTAAACTAGAATATGTGTAGTGTTAAAATGACTCTATCTAGTTGATTCCTATTATATATTTGAGTTGGATAACAGATTGAGCTTTTCTTAAAGTTCATAGGCATAAATGTATATATTTGCTGCCCTCTAGGTTCTTTTATTTTGCCCAAATCATAATTATAAGAATAAATATAAAATTTCATGATACTCAAAGTAAGGGTAGAAATATAATCACTGTTATTACTTGTGTACTATACAGATTTTTCTTTAGGGATCAGGATTGCATCTGGGATATTCTCTGATCCCTTGCTTCTGATCCCAGCAACATTGGCAATTTCTGACATGGCTAACACCGCACTCAGTCTCACTGAGTTAGAACTTGCATTTTAACAAGATACCCAAGAGCACATGTGACATTACTTCCTGAATAGAAAATTAAGGATTTATGTGTTTCTAATACAGAAATATTGTTTTGCTGGTGGAAGGGAATGTAGTTGGAGGCACAATGCTCTAGATGGGAAATGCCACATTCTACTGCTATGGTCAGTCATATCAGGGATGGGAAATGACTGAAAATCATTTCAATATCCATGGGCAATATTTTTGCTCAAACTTTCCACAAAATGATCATAGAAATTTCAGGAAATTAATATAAGTAATGTAATTCTGAACTCTGAAGTAAACTTTTCCAATAAGATACATCCAATATATTTATATTGGGTACACTAATATATATATGAACTTAAAAGATACAATACAGGGACCGCCCTGGTAGTGGAAGGGGTTAAGTCTCAGCACTATGAAGCTATAGCCATTGAAGCCCGAGTTCATCCCCATCCAGGGAAGTGACCCACAGGGCACAGCAGACCGCTCCTGTCTTGCCTGCTGCTTCCTTCAACAGTGCATTTCAGTCAATCTGCCTGTTCTGTTCCCCGCTCTGTCTCTGGTGAGTCCTCTCACTCCCTGAACCTCTGGCCTACATCCAAGCTCTTGTATGCAAAAATAAATAAATCTCTAAAAGGAAAAAAAATGTAATGAAATTGCCTACAGAAGCAAGAAAGGAATACACAGCACGTGACATTATATAAATTAAGGATTTATGTGTTTCTAACACAGAAATATTGTTTTGCCATTGACCTCTCTGTCTATAAAAAAAAAATACTACAAAATTATTCTAAGAAGGATTGAACTCAGTACCTTCTTTTGCTCTTTAATTACTACCATTTACTTACTAACTTTGGGAGGAAGGGAAGTCAGAAGGAAGTCACTCCAGGTTCCACAAATGAAATTTTAGAAGGATTTTATATTTGTAAAGAGTATTATTTATCCTAAAACAAGTCCTCCCTTGAGAAAAAAAGCCCAGATTGAACCAAAGACATGAACTCCTACTCACAAGAGGAAGGATATGGTGATTCTGTGGCAGTCTGGGTGAAACATTATTCAGTCACTGCTTCCACTAAAAACTTAATAAATATCAAAAAAAAAATAATAAGGTCAAAGGGATAAAGAAGAAAATATGCCACTCCTTGATATCCATAAGTACACTCTGTTTAAAATTCCATCATGGAATAAGAACAGTCAGGAACATGGTGCTCAGATCATATGGCCAAATGTGTAGACAATGTTGGGAGGTGAAGTACGAGAGCTGCCATCTATATTGCCTTCCATTTATTGCCAGAGGGTTCAAAGTGGAGCACATGAAATGAGAATCACACACACAGCATGGGGTTGGCTTGCTGAGATTTCACAAAGCAAAAGTCTATTCCAACCTAATAAAATCCCCACTGCTACCGTGGGGAAAACGAAGACTCAGTTCTCTACAAAGCAGAAAAACCAGGCTTTGGGATGTGGTTCACACCACATGGCAAATTAGGTTATTCATCAAGACACTATTTCCTCTGAATTGCTATTCTAGAAAAGAAACCGTGAGACCCTACAAATAGGAACTTTTTAGAGTTTACAGATTTAAATATAGCTTTTATTAGGTTTTGTGTTGGATACGACCTAAAAGGGGGAAACCAGACAGCATTTTCAAAGGACCCCACACCAGGCAGAGGTGTGAAATAACTTGAAAAAGGGACTGAAAAATACTAACTACAACAATTTTAAAATGTCTACCATTTCAGAAGCACTAAGAACTAATAAACCAATCCAGCTGAACTCAGAGGCATAGCAACTGAAAGCAGTAACATGGTGCAGGGCACTTTCATCCAGACACATAAGCTGTGGGTGTTTTTTAACATCCCAAGGACCAGAGAAGCTGTCATTTGTCTCCAAGGTCATGCCCAACAACAGTCTCAGGTGCCTTCTGAATTCTGTTGTTTCTCTTCTGAGTTTCACTGTACCACCCATTGTTTCTTTGTACTAATCTGAGCTCGGTTTTTCCTTTGTGTTTATACCTTCCCAATATCTGTAGCTCGTTATTCCTGTCCCTCATGAAAGATAAAGCATCCAGAAGGCACAATAACATTAAAAATGGAAACTGAAAAGAAGACACTACTGGAGCTACTGACTGATCCATTAGTACCTGAATTTCTTTCCCCTGGTAACCATATGAGCAACATTCAAAAATGAAGATTATAAATATTTTTAAATTCCTTCCCTGAAGGAAATGAAATTGTGTACTACCTTCTTACTCTGAAACAGATGACTACATAAATACAACTTATATCTCTTTACCTCCAATAACCATCTCTTTAATAAAATTTAAATGAATTAACACTTGGATAATAATTTAATGATATTAAGAGATGAGTCTACAAAGTTTAATGTTTTGATTCAAATAAAATAAATCTAGAAACACACTGCACCAAGAAATTCAGAAAATCTAGGGCATCACTCAAAATACTATTGACTTTTGAAGCTCTTAAAATTTTCAGAGAATCATATATGGGTCAGTAACTACACAGAGCTTATAAAGAGAAACACAGGGAACAATGAACCTTTGGAGACAAAATGGAAGTATATTTCAATGCAGCTCTAACAACTGGTTCATCTACTGTAAAGAGCTAAAATTTCAGCAATAATAAATGGGACAGCAATCCATTAATAATATATTGCTAACTGATTTCATGATGATTGGGTCTTTAAACCTTTCCCATCACTGAGAAAAGTCAATAGTGAATCCTAACTGAGATATCCAAGATGAATAGAGCAAACCAGTGGGATACACACACCCTGCTGCTTGTCTGCCACCTGAAAACAAACCCCAGCCTTTCCCAGAGCATTTCACTGTCAACTTTGTATTTTTAGTGAGATCTCCTTTAGCTGAGGATTAAGTCACCCAAAGTAAAGCTGTTTCAATTGGGCAGAAGAGTATGCAAAAAGAACACTGGTACACTCTGTAGCATTCTCCTTTCACCCACTCAATCTCAATGGGTTATTTACACAATAATCAAGCAAACTGGAGAAATATCTTGGGCAAGAGATAACGCAAGCTGATGGAAAAAGAGAGGTGGAAGCTAAGGATTTCTAGATGATGTTGAAAACAATGATGGTGGTGGCTTTTCTTGAGCTCTTATTATATACAAATACTAAGAAATGCTCTTATTATATACAAATACTAAGAAAATGTTGTAATCTCTACAACAACTTGATGAAGTAATAATATCCTAAACTTGCAGATTATTAAATTAAGGCACACAAGTTTTAAGTAGCAAACCCACAGAGACTCATAGAGTAAGCAGAGGTGACAGGATTTTTAGTACAAGAGCTGATGACAAAGCCCAAGCTCTTGACTACCAAGTTGTCTTCCTTTTATGTACCAAAGGAAATAAAAGAATAGACCTCATCTACAAAATTTTCCTCATTCTCTCTCCTCCTGATGCAATGGAAAGCATTTTTGAAAGTAAACAAAATAACTGTTCTGTGATTCAAGGTTTATGGACCCATCATCCCCATCTCTACCTCTCTTCCACCCTCAAGTTTGACAAGTTTTTGTCTAACGATTCTGAATCAGGCACATAACAAAACTCAAGCCTGCTCTACAAAGTAGTTAGGAAGCAGAAGACAGTAAGATTCATTAAGACTGACTGAGAAGATGGAATGACTCAGATATTAAATGTTGCCATACTGAATCTTTCTTCTCCACAGGTGTTTGTGTCTCCTTGGTAAAATGTTAAAGGCATGAAGAGAAACTGCTGAATGATCCATTCTAAGAATCATCAAATCAGTTCATGGGAGAGAAATGGAGAACTCTGGGGGTTTTATCTTGACTTTCTAAAAAGAATCCTTTATGAGAAAAACCTTCTGGACTAAAGAGAGGCAGAATCATGGAGAAATTTGAGAAAGATAAAGCTACACTTAAGTTTTCCAATAGAAAAATGTTTAATATGACATCAAGCTTACACACACTCTCATTTCTCTCTAACTCAGAGGATAGCAGGGTTCTCAGACTGAGTATCCATGGAAAACACCAGCGTAAAGTGAAAGGCTTGCAGTGGACATCAGAAAACTAATTAAAGTTTCACATGCTCCTGCTGGCTGGATAAATGATGATGAGCCAATTAGATAACACAATTGCTGAAGTACCTGCCAGTTCTAAGAGTCTCGATTCTTAAAGAGAACCTCCATATGATCAGCCTTTGCTTCTATAGTTAGAGTAAGGGACTAGAAGCAAAATGGGTAACATTTAAATGTCAATAATGACAAAAGATTTCCATTTAATTTTTCGGCTGTTGCTCTCCATCAGTGGGAAAAAATGACATGAAATTATAGGTCATATAAAGGATCTAAATATAATATATCCATAGATGTTTGCCTCCCAGCATTTCTATTTCTCATTCCTCGTCCCCTCCCCACAGCCTTTCATTTTTAGTATCTCTAAATTATCTATTCTTGTGTCCACATGGAAATTTGATTTAGTGAAATCATTAAGGGAGGGACTTCATTCCTAAAAAGTCATTTTTAACATGTTACAACATTCAATGACCTTAAAAACAAGCTAAGTGATTAAATAAGTGAGGCACAAATAACATATTCTACTTGACATATCAACTATCTAGGATGGGTAATTTGATATACACACAAAGAAGAACAGAATTTACCAAGAGCTGGGGAATGGAAAATGGGGAGTTATTAACAGGTAAAGTTTCTGCTTAATAAGTAAGGTGAAAAAGTTATGGAATGGATAGTAGTGATGGCTGTAAAACATTATAAATATACTTAATGCCAAATGAACTGTACACTTCAAAATTATTAAAGTAATGGCATACGCTGTACATTTTATACTCATTAAAGAAAAATCAAAACAATAAAACCTGCTTCACAATTACCCAAAATGAAGGTAACTTCTCAAATATTTCTCCTTGAATTTCTTAGAGAAAGATTATAAGTTCCATGAGGTTAGGTATCCAATCTGTTTTTCTTACTATTACACAGTTATACAGTAGACACTCTATATATGTTTAATGAATGAATGAATAAAAGGAAAAATTCTCATCCATGATAAAGTATAGTGAAGCATATTCCTGAGGGGAAAAAATGCCTATTCTATGAAGCTCCTTAGAATAAGGAGGGAGGGAGTCTATCTGTCTCATCTCTATTTCCTTTACAACATGTCTTATAATGCCTTACACGTAGTAGATGACTAATAAATATTTGTGAAGGTGGAATAAAATTATATGATTGTAAAATCAATGACATATTGGTTCTCCTTTTTAAAAATTACGTACTTTTTGCAAATGTACAAATCCTTCCATCAAAGGATGAAAAAATAAACTTCAGTGCATACAAAGTGAAGGTGTGCATGTGTATACGTATACATACATGTGTGTGTGTTTATGTACATATATGTGTGTGTGTTTGTTATATATTTATAGACATATCAGTCACAGAAAAGAAACAGCAAGCACAAAGCACACCATATTCTAAACAGAATAAAAAGCGGTTTTTGGTTGTTGTTGTTGTTGTTTTTTAAAGAACATCAAATACAGGAAAAACATCTTGACTTTTCAGGAAATAATAGTCAAAATAAAAGAAAATTTGAACTTCTGTGGAAGGAAATCCAAATATCAGTTCCAAAAAAATCAATGTCCAATTTTTTTTAAGAAATAGTTGAAAGAATATAGAAGTATTTATAAGGATACTCCCTGACAAAAAATATATTTTTAAGGATACCCCCCAGAAAAAATTATGGAGAACCTTAACATATTATCAATATTTTCTCACTTAGCCTATCAAGTAATCTGGTGTCCTTTCTTAAAAATTTATAATTATAAAATTATATACAATTGACTCATGGCCAGCATGCCACAACAAGTTACTGATGAATTTCTCAACTAATACTCACTACCAACATCATTTACATTTTACATGACTTAATGAGTTCAACTGTGAGTAAGAAGAATATTTTTAAAGTTAAAAAAAAAATGCTGACATTCTTAACATTCAGCACCTAAATAATAGATGGACCTTTATAAATTCACCAGGACCACAATGTAATAGTCTTGCTATGAACAATATTAAAACATGCCCTTCAACTTGCAATAGCCCCCACCCAAAACTCCATGCCAATTAACAAAGGAAATAGGGACTCAACTTCTATAGAGATAAAGGTTTACATTTCTATCCCCCAATTGTATACTTCTCCAAAAGCAGGTAAGCATCATTCTGGAGGAGCCAGCTTGCTGCCCCAGTCCTTCCTGCTTGCGGGAGTTCTCCATTAGCGTCCAAAATGCTAACAGTCAACTACTAGAGCCAGCACCTCACGCAGAACTGCATGAAGGACTATCACTTCCATACGTGAAAGCATAACCACTACAGGTGCAATGATGCAAAATACCGGCACACTGACCTCTGCTAGGCATTTAAAGCAGGTGCATTTCTGAGCTCCAGAAAGGGAGGTGGGGGTGGGATGAACAGCAGCACCCAGTTCCCTAATGTATTAGAGATGTTTATTCTACTGAGATCCAATCCAGCTAATTCATGGACATCAGTTTACCCAAATGAAAAAAGTAGTCTCCCGTCCTTCAGTGGTTTACCTCAGAGGGCATTCAGCCAAGCATAGCCAGGCAAAAACAATTTGTAAGATCTCGTTAGTAAGACGAGTTTCAGAAGAAATAAGATTCAGCAATAGCAAAGAAGCAGTCTCTCAACCTTTTCCTCATCACTGCTACTGGTGTTTACAAACTACAAGCAGTAGCCTCTAGAGCCTTAGGAGACTCTCCCATGAGTAACCTCCTATCAGACCCCTCATTTAAATACCCCCTTGATCAATTTGTGATGTTTTTGGCAGTTAAATAGAAGAGGATGAGTAAAATGACATGCATAAAATGAATCCTTTTCAAGTTGTAAATGAGTGAGTCAGGATTCAGACTTGCCGAGATGCTCCAAATTAAAACCCTTGCTCTGATTTTAAGCATGCTCCCTCTTACCGTTTTACTGTTGTCTCCCTCAGGCTCGATTCACCTGGAACTCTTTAACATATCTCTAGCAATGTGTTTGCACCAGGCCAGCCTCACACAGCAACTGAATTCACATCTTTCTGCACTAGCAAGCTGAAATGGTACGGCTGTACTACAACCAAGAAAGGGGGAAGCAGAAGCAAAAAAAAAAAAACCAACCAGAAATCACTTAAGAGAAGCTAATCTCAGTGGAATAAGACCAAAAACGGTTCACAAGAACACAAAGGACATGCTAGCATTCAGAATCAATAGCTTTAACACTTCAATTTTGTACTCAGAAATATCTTTTTTTTTTTTTTTTTCTCTAAACACGATGGACTTGCCTGTGGAGTTCCCAGGAAGGCAGAGTAACCGGGCTCTGCAGCAGCATTGCAGCCAAAGTAACCGTGCATATGCTGTCCAGGCAATTCACAACACACTGTCTCTTCAGAAAGATATTGATTTGCAATGCAGGGCTGCTTCAAAAGAATACAGAATAGAAGCCAAACAGCTAATGGTGATTGCATAGGAGGAAAAACATTTAATCAAGGGGATGTACCTCATCATGCTCAATTCAATTTTTTAAAAGCACTGAAGGAAGCCAGTTAAGTGTCCCGAGTGACAACCCCATTAAACAATAATCTGAGGTCCAATATAAGGCCAAGTTTAGGCTACCATCATTCATGCTTCAAAAACCAGTAAGATGCTTTAGTGTCTATGTGCATATACTTGTCATATACAAATCGGCCATAATACTAACTCTGAAATAGCCATGCAACAAAATATACTGAGGCAGTATTTACAGAACTAAAGTGACAGACTACATATTTATGAGCCTGCAGAATTCTTAGTGGGCTTACAGTTCATACCTCTCTCAAAAGTAAAATGCCAACAAATGAGATCTCACAATCCTTGGGCTAATTGTGCCAAGTCATACCACACAGAGCTGGGTGGCAAATGCCAAATTGCTACTCTCATAGCGACCCCTACAGGGGAGTGCTTGATCCACAATTCATCCTTGTGTGAATCATTTCCATCCTCAGAAAACTACCTTACAAAAGGCTATAAATTAGATTAAGACATGAGGGTACAACTGTGAAACACCTTAGGCAAGAAACCTTTTTGAAGTTAGCCATGAAATTTCACCTTGCAGACATTCACTTAATTAAGAAGCAAAGGTACAAGTGGAGGTAACTAGTGTGTCAAAGGAAAGTGACCAATATCCCATAATTTCCAGGACTAATTGCACATTTATGTTCAGAAAATTTAGGGAAAATGCTCTTTCCCACTGCACATTCTAGTTGGCTTAAATAAATCTTGTTCCTACCCCATTTGCAAACCATCTTCACCTCTGTCATTTTAAGTAAAATTGTGAAAATACTTAATTTTAATTCAACAACACAAAATTTCACTCAAAAAAAATCTTTTAAAAAGTCCTTCTAACACAAATATTATGTACTTCCTTTCCACCAAAGCCAAGAGAGAAAGGTATCTCTTTGATATCTAAATACTATTGAATTATATGAGTATCATTTCTTCTTGTATGGACTTCATCTTAACAAGTGTTTCAAGAACCTGACGTTTTGTGATTACTCATCTCGCCCACAAAGACTTCTTTTTCAGGACCCAGGGCACTTCTCATTTGCATTGTTTAAGGTTTAATCATATGCAACTCCAGAACACTCTCATATTATTAGCATTTTCCCATTTAAGCCCCTTGAGTAATCAGCTGCATCTTGCATTACTCTCCCCATAGTCCAAAATACAGTTCTATGCATCTAGTAAGTATTAAGCAAATACTTGAATGATATAAAGATTCTCCCATAGGGCTTAGACAATGTCCCCTACCCTATCGTTCACTGTTCCCTAAAAAGAAGTTCATGTTGGGAGTGTTTTTTGTCATTTCATCTAAGTAGTTCCTATATTTTTTTTCTTTAGTATTGGCTGATAGGGCAGGTAGAGAGTTTATGTTCCCAAACTGTCCTGTACAAAAGAAACTTAACATAGTAATTTGTTTTCCTTTATTCTTTCATTTATTCATTCAATGAACATGAATGAATTGCCGAGGTACTAATACCCCAGCAATGTGCCATGTTCTTCATATTCAAGGTACCCAGTGAGTGGTTTGAAATAAAACAAGTGATCGCAACACACTGAAACGTGTTTGGGAAGCATTAAGTTGGGTACAAATAATGTAGCTTGAGAGACTCAGAAAAAGACCTCCCACAGGAGGAAAACAAGTTGAAGCTTCTAGGCGGTGCCCAGGAAAGGACAAACATGTATCACATCCCATCAAGATAGAATTTTAAGGCTAAAAGACTCAGAAGCCTGAAACAAGCTGTCTGAAGAAACCACAAGCAGGATATATGGTGGTGGCAGCTGGAACAGCTGAAGAAACGGTGGGCAAACACAAGAGTGTAGCAGAACCTCTAAGCCACACTAAAAAGTTAGGCAATTTTTCTTACAAGAAATCATTTACTCCAGTAGGAAGGTACCAAAGAACTATACACCAGAGTGGCTGGATGGAATGTTTCATTTTACAATGGATTTGTTAGAACAATAACTCAGAGCAAACTCTGAGCCCATGAATGACATCCTGAATGAACTTCACCCCTTGACATTTTTTAGACTTCACTCCCATCTCCAAAATGAAGAGAACTCAACACCACAGATTACAATTTCCAGCATAACATGAACCTGGTCTCCTGAACAGGGGCAAGAGGAGTCACTGGGAATAAAGGATGCAGTTAAGCAGCACACGCGTGCTCTTTCTCTCTTGCTTTTCTGACTTCAACTTGCACCCTGATTCTGTTGAAAGGAGATACATGGAAGGGAACCCAAGGAAGAGTGACATATAGAGATATACGGGTAAGAGACCCATGGAGAGGTTACTCCTGGTCTTTGGCAAAGACCATGGCAGCCTTTCTTTATCTTGACATGGTATAGTATGAATTTTGAGTCTCTCCTTCTGTCCAAGATCTTTGGGATCTACCTAACACCTTTCTTTTGGTTCTTTGTCAGGAGGTACCTTAGATCTGTGGCAAGCCGTTGGGGCCCAGCAGCCAACTTCAGGCTGAGCCTCTTTGATGGGTTATTTGCCCATGGGTGGGAGAGAGAGGTGATTTTTCAATTTTTATAGTAAATCCATTCTTTTCTCTCTCTTTTTACCCATACTACTTCTATTTGAAATCTTTCACATTAGAAATCTACTTACAGGTCGCCCTTGTGGCACAGGGGTTAAAGTCTCAGCATTATCAAGCTATCACCTACTACTGTACTGCAGCATTAGTTCGATCCCTGCCCAGGAAGTTGACCCATATGGCACAGCTGACTTCTCCTGTCTTACCCACTGCTCCCCTACTCTGTCCATGGTGAATTCTTCCACCTCCCTCCCTTCTGGCCCTACACTCCCATTCTTGCATGCATAAATAAATAAACCTTTAAAAAAAATAAAAATCATCTTTCTTTGCCATGTAGATGACTGAATCTCTTTAGTGTGTGTACTCTTTTAACAGTCTGGGGTTCTTGTGTAGTCCTTAGTCATGTGCTAACACATTAATAATGTAGAAATGGGTTGGTAGAAGGCCCTCCCAGATGGCGCAATGAGTTAAAGTGCAGCACTGCAAGCTGGCCACAGCCACTTCAGCATGAGTTTGATCCACTGCCAGGGAGGTGGCTCACATAGCACAGCAGACCTCTCCTGTCTTGCCTGTTGCTCCCCTCAGCGGTGCACTTCCATCAATCTGCTTGTTCTGCTCCCAACTATGTCTCTGGTGAGTCCTCTCACTGCCCCTATACCTCTGATCTGTATCCCAGTTCTACATGAATAACAAATAAATATTTTAAAAAGAAAGAAAGAAATGGATTGGTAGAGTGAGGGAGAGAAGGAAGATAGTCCACTTAGGAGGCTGACACATACTTCAGACAAGGGCCAGAACTAAAGTAATGAACATGGAGCTGGACAAAGGAGGTAAGGAACTTTCAGTATGAGTTATCTGTTATGTGACTGGACATATGATTTGAAAATTCAAGATCAGTTCTGAATTCTTAGTAGAATTAGGTGAAAGGAAAGAATCAGGTGAAAATAGAAGAGTGAACACAAGGAAAAAAGCTTGAGGCAGAGAATTTATTACAAATTCAACATTTTACACGCTGAGGTTTAGTTATCTTTGGGACATCCAAGGATATCCAAAGTGGATGTGTTGAGTAGGTAGTTGAATAAGGGTCTGGAATCAAAAACAGAAAGGTCAAGGGTTACATATGTGTCTGAGGTAAGAGTTTCCTAGAAACAGAGCTGGGTCAGGATTTCTAAGTTACCTAAGTACAGAGAACATGCATTCAGGTAAGAGTGAAGATACAGAATATGGAGAGTAGGGAAAAGCAAGGGAGCTCGTGGCCTCCAATGGAACCACCCCACAGTAGTTCTACGGAAGCAAGAGGCTACACCTGGTCCCTCAGGGCAGTGATCACTGACCGAGGCTGCAGAGAAAGGCCTTCTGTTTAGCTTAGGAAGCTACCTGCCAAGCCTGCTGAGCAGGGCACAAACAGCACTTACCACACTAGGTTTCCATTTTTCTTTTCCACCAAGTAGATCCCACCTCAAGAACATTTGCCTGCTTCTCTCTGTGCCTAACATGTTCCTTCTCCAGGCAGTTCCTTCTCACTAGTCAATCAGATCTCAGGAATCAGCTCTTCATAGTTCTGTTGTTGCTCTTCCCTCCCCTATCACATTGCACTGTTTGTATTTCCTATCTAATTTATTTTATTTGTTTGTTTGTCCTCTGCCCCCACTAGAATTTAACTGCTCAAGAACATGGTCTTCTACTCATTTGTAGAACAGCACCCAGCTTTTAGGAAGGGTTACAGATAACAGTAGTTCAGATTCTTTGGACTCTACTGTAGAGTAGAAACAGATGGAGACCTTGAAGAAAGTGTGAGGAAGATGTGGGGAAAATGAAGTCTACAATATATACATCTATACAACAAAGTTGGCCTCTGAACAAAATAAAGCTAAGACTAGAAGACAAAGTTTCAGGGAAGTAATCATGTTCCTATCACTCAGGGTGCAAAATCTACTGCTACTAAAAAAAATCTCCTCTCCTTCGCTGCCCAAGGCCTCTCCCCGAGCAATGTTCCACGTTCTCAGTCCAGCCAAGAAGCACCCCCATTTGACTCCCCTTTGTATTTATTGCAGCCAGAGGTGCCAGAGCAGCAATGTACATCAAACCTCTGCCTTTATTCAATCCACATGTCAGCTGGGACAGAAAGAATAACCCAGGCCCCTAGAGCAAGCTGGGTCCCAGTGAGCAATACAAGTTCTACTCAGTGAAGGTAGATGACAGCAAACTGGAGAAAAACTAAAATACTTCATTATAAAACTGCTTAAGAGGGAGGCCTTCCAGAATCCAGCCACATAATTTTTCATTTAACCAAGAAATTCTTGCCCCCTAAATTCATGAAATCATGCTGATGCATTGTGCACAGATTTCTACTGATTGGTAACTAAAATTTGGTGGGGGGGGGGGGAGAGAATAAATCTTTACTAGATTTTCAGATTGAGATGTATCTGAAAACATGTCATAGAAGAATAGTAACAGAGGTTAAAATAAAAAGTCTATCTTCAAAGAAAAGAAACAAAATGTATTTTTTAAAAACAGCATTTCAGTGGATATAAAGAAAAGCCAGGAAAGTAAACTGAGCAATGCTAGAATCTGACATCTTTCTGGGTTATCCCTGCAGGTAGACACAATTTGATTTCTTGAAAGTGCCCAACTTTACATGCAATTTTAAAAATTCTAAAAGTATTATTATGGACTACCCCAAATTTTTAAGTGAGTTATAATAAACACAAAATTCCATTTTTGAAGGAGTCAATTATGAACAGCAGTGACAGCCCTCAAGGCCTAGTAAATGGTGGTTATATGAAGTGACTGACTTACCTCAGTAACTGACTTCCACACTGTTTTATTTATTTATTTATTTATTTATTTATTTATTTATTTATTTATTTATTTATTT
>NW_004567106.1:7381507-7430210 GCF_000260355.1 Condylura cristata | reverse complement strand
ATTTATTTATTTATTTATTTATTTATTTATTTATTTATTTATTTATTTATGCATACAGAACTGGGGTACAAGCCAGAGGTGCAGGAGTGGTGAGAGGATTCATCAGGGACAGAGTGGGAAGCAGAACAGGCAGATCATCAAAGTACACTGCTGAGGGGAGCAGCGGGCGGATCAGGAGATGTCTGCCACGCCATGTGGTCACCTCCCCGGCAGGCGGGGATCGAACTCATGGTGAAGTGGCTTTAGCTTCTTAGTTCTGTGCTTTAACCTGCTGTTTCATTTTTATGATTCATTCTCTCTTCACAAGGTTTTGTCTCTCATGGATCTAAATACTAGGAGAGGTACCCACCAATTACAGGCAGCAAACAACACTACAGACTTTGTGGAACTCCTTATCTGTTTTCTGTCCACCTATCCAGAACTAGCTCCAATGCTTGAGGCTACCAGCCTCACATTAATAGGCCTTATGGACAGATGGGGCAAACAGACCAAAAAATAAAAAACCCTGGAGAAAAGAAGTAACTATGAAATAACATGCATTGTTATATAATAACTATGAAATAATGAAAGAAAGGCTTTTATTACTAGAAAAGGTAAATAATGCATTAAGGAAATTTTATGAAGATTAGGAAAGGGGTAAGAATAGGGGTTAGTCAGCCTTGAGGGGGAAAAATTTTACTTTGAAATAAAATGATCTGGATTGATTAAGAAAAGCATGATGTTTTAGTAAACACAGACCTTAATTTTTTTAGTAAACCCTAAAATCTTTACAACTTAATATTTTCTATTGATGCCAGTCACTGCTTATATATTCAGAGAAATTATTCAATGAAAATGCTTTCTCCAAACACCGAAATTCTGGGGGAGTTAGAATGGAATGTATATGCCATTTCTCTTTTTATTTTTCTTACATCTTTATAAATTTTTGTACAGTATTTGACTTCTCCCCTCAGGTACAGTCCCTGTAGCACCACCACAGCACCTGTGACCCATCATCACAATCCCTTGTGCTATTCCCTCCCCTCTTTTGATCTATCTCCTTCCCCCTCCCCTGTTTTCCAGATCTATGGCCAGCTTGGAAGGTGTTTTTTTTTTTTTTTTTTCCACCACAGCTTTCTTATTCTATATTCCACTTATGAGTGAAACCATCCAATATTTATCTTTTTTCCTTCTACTTATTTCACTTACTATAATCCCTTCCATCTCCATCACATTTTTTAAACCACCACAGAAGACTTTTGTGTCATTCATCGCACTTCATGAGAATTTTGTGATATTCTTCTTTATATTATACAACTCTGAATGGACTCTAGAAGGAAAAGATTAAAATGATGAATCAGCAAATACAAGTGAATCTACCACAACCTCAAAAGGTTGACCCAGAAAAGTTCTGCAATCTTAACTTGAACCTGGAAACAAAAGAGTGACAGAGGGCTGGAGGCTGACTGCTGAAAACCCATGTATGTAGGGCACTTACAAGACCAAAATGATGCTGGCAAGCACACACACACAGGCCTCGTCTTCTTCACCTCTGTATTCCCTATACTGCTGGCATCGTATCCTCCCATGGTGGACACCCTACAAATGTTTCTAAGCTAGAGACAGTCAAATGCTGGACATCAAGAACTATAGAAAACATATCCAGAAGGAAAAACTTGGGTTATAAACCTCACCTAGGTATACATAGTATGTATACTGCAAGGGAAGTTTAGATTGTTAGGTTTGTGAAAATGCAGCATAAAAGAGTGAGAATCACAGATTTAATAACAGAAACAGATGCAGATTAAGATAATAAAAATTTGACCTGGTTTTTAATCTATATTTCTAAAAGCTGAAGTCTGATCACAGTTATGCTTCTAACCACAGTTTCAGCTTACATCCCTTTAGAGAACAACCTTTCTCCTCATTATATATTTTGTTTCAAGGTTGTATGTCCACAGCTATACTAAACAGCAAATAGTCTGAATGTCAGTCTTTGTTTCTCCTCAGTTATATGTGAAATCCTTTTCACATAAGACCTATATATACATTCACATATATGTCACATGGTTATCACATACATTTACATGCATAGGTAGGTAAGTATTATTTATCTGGGTGATATATAAAATGCATGTTTATTTGCGTAACCCACCAGTTTTTCTTTTCACACTCTAGCAAACACACAACTGGGTTCCTGATGTGGTGCCATGCTCCAAGTACATGAAATAGAGCAGAAGACCCAGATGTAAAGTGATTTTAGTATGGCCACATTCACAAAACACAGTGTCAGAGAATTGCAAATGTGCAGCACAAATATGATCTAAGAGATAAGATTTATATTACAAAACTTTGGTGGCAGACACAAAGTCTTCAGATAAGAACACTGAAAGAGGCACTGAGAAAAGATGTGAAAATTTCTCTGTTCCAGATGTCAGAATGCCAGTAAGGGACAGAAGCTACAAATCGATGCCTATCAAAACTCTCCTTAAGGTGCTAAGTCTGTTTCCTTTTAGAGTTATCTAAGTTACTGAGCTAACAACAAGAAAAAATAGGTTTTTCTAGCTTAGGGTTATAAGTCAATTTCATTTCTTTTAGGAACCTTCTATCAGCTTTTAAAAATGTGTTGTTGGAAAGTCAGGGAAATCCTAAAAGGAAGAAACTTTCTTTAAAAAAACCTGTTAAATAGGCATAGAAATAAGTTTCAAATTAAATCTGAGGGTTTTTTTTTTAATTCAGAAATACTATAACACCGATCTAGTATATATTTTAAAATAATAAAAACAAAAGCCTACATGAAATAATGTGATGTCTGTGTCTCACTCTATACCTAAAATAAAATATAAAGCAGTACCAAGGCAAAGAATGTATAACAATGCTGCGTGTTCTGCGTGTTTTTCTCATTACAAGAAAAGGAAATCAACTGAAGAAATTCATAGCCAAAACTGAAAAATGTGGTCCAATATAATTTGACCACTTTTCCTGAGGCCAATGTTTTAGTATTTGCCTTTTCAAGTTAACAGTGATAGCAACCTTCCAAAATCACATGTGTATCACCCTTAAAGAATACAAAGCAAATAAAATAACCGTTTGTCTCAGGAAGAATCATCCTAAGACTATATAACCAGTCCAATCTCAGTGGTGAAAACAGAATCAAGTTCAAGACAAAAATGAGGGACACAGATCTAAACAGGGGAGGGAAGAGCACGGGATGACACGTGAGGGGAGAAGTGAAGTAGTGTACAAAAATTAACAATGATGTAAGAAAATAAATGTTTTAAAATGCATAAATAGACATTAATAAGTCTGAAATGTTTTCCCTTACTTCTATACCCCTTTTGTATCCAGTAAAAGTGATAACAGCAACACTCAAATACCACTCATGCTCTTTTCTACCATTCCTTACAAAGTGACTTTCTTGAATGATTGTTACAATAATTGGGCTGCTATTTCCAAAAAGAAGAACATATTGGCTAGCATGTCTTTTTATTTTTCTGCAGTGGCTACTCCATGGACACCACCCATTGCACTCAAGGAAGGGCTGTGCTGTCCAGGAGTAGACAAGGGAACCAATTTAAGGAGGTACTTCACTAGGAGTTTTTCAACCAGACTGACATTGTATCCCACCCGAGGGTTGGAAAACAGAGAAAAGGCATCAGCATAGAGGCAGCCAGTCTCTAGAGTCTACAGAGAAGTTGAACTAGATCTTGAAACCACCAAGCAGTCAGAGCAGAGGTGAGGGCAAGAGACAGACAACAGTAATAGCATGAATTTCTGGTTAGAGACACCGAGATCACGCACAGTTTGCCTGACTTCCCAAACTGCAGTTACTCAGTCGGTGTTTCTATTCGGCCACACTCTCCTCACAATAAATCACATTTTTCTTTTCACTGCTTTAAGCTTCCTCAACCATGAGTGCCAGTTCATAAGGAAGTACATGTTCAAAAGGATATAAGCCACTGTGAAGCATTAATGCCATAGCTAGCAATAAGTAGCTTCACAGATGTGTTTCCTTAAACTCTAGGGAAGGCGATTTACCATTAATGTTGACTTTCATCATCGTAGGAAAGGATGGATTTAACAGCCAAAGGTTTTTCTCCAACTACTTCACATACCATATATGATAACTGTACAAATTTGTAGCAAACTATTACACATATTAATTTTTCTTTATCACTTACAGAAGAAACTATACAACTGCCTGTAAATCACAGTGCATTATCTAATAACCAGTTTTCTAGACCTATAGGATACCAAAATACTTTGACCAATGTGCTAAGCCAGGTATTTAAGTTGCTGTGGGAGCACATATTCAAATCTAAGGAACAGTACCTACAGGGAAATGATCTGATTTGGCTTTTTAGATACCGTTTGTAAATCAGAAATTGGTAAATTTCACCACCCATAAATAGGCAAGAAATGTCACAGGGATTATGAAAGGGAAATCCGTTTGATAAACCAACCCTGAGCTTTAAAGGCTCTGGTCATGAAGGAAAGAGGGTTATTAATAATTAAAGAAGTAACAGCAAGGTGGTTTTGGAAAAAGCTGCAAAAGAACACTAAAGACTTAAGGAATATGTAAAGAAAGTGCTAAGGAAACATTCTAAAGGAAGCTATATTTTCTGTATTACATTACTAAAAATACTTTTTCACATTCTATTAATTTACCAGCCATTTATTGAATTTTGTATTAAGCACTATAGGGGGTAGAAACATGAAAGATGCACAATAATTGTGGAGATACTTACAGAAATAAATATGAGAAATAAATGTGAGAAAGGGAAGAAAAAAACAGAGAGTTAGCAAGAGGAGGCCACAGAATTATCCGGCTGTAGGTAATCAAATTCCGAATATGTGAGTCACAAAGAATTCAATAGGTAAAACCTTGGGAAGAATGTATCCAAAGACCAGCAATGATCACTCTTAGCACAAGAATTGTTATCTGTATCTGACCATAACTTGACAATCTAACAAAGAACCTTTGTAAGGTCCTAGGAGCACAGCCTATACAAGAGCTGAACAATTTCCGTGACCTGAACCCTCCTGAACAATGGTTCTTTTCTCCCTCTGGCGGAAGATTATTTGGACGGACTCCAGAGTCTCCACGTACACTGCCTGTCCATATGGTTCAAAGATGTGTTTTTTTCTAGTTGCCCTGCATGCACACAGCCACTCTTCTCTATATTATTCCTTAAAGGAAAACTCAGTTTGAGGAATTATGACAAAAGCTAGTCACTGAAAGCTTGAAAATCCACTTTATCTCTCAGCCCTCTTCCCCAATAAATATTATAAGGGATGGTGGGATTTTACTTATAATATAAAGGTCAAATCTATTCGTTTGATCAGTCTCCTCCTGAAACACTCAACTCCTTCATCATTATTTCTGCTAGTAATTCAAAGAAGACTCAGGTCATATCAGAGTCCAGCTTATCGGTTCTGACTGGTCCCCTTCGATGCACAGGAGTAAGTGGTAAGTGGGACCACTGCCCAGCATGAATCCACCCTAATTCAAATATGTCTCCTCACACCCATTAAGACTCTTTAATTCAGAACTCTAAGGGATAAGAGTTTAATGAGGAATAGAGGCATCATAGATTAAACCATGTAAACACTGACACACCAGCCTTAACAGAAGTTCTGATATATAATAGCAAGAAAGAGAATAATGGGAACTCATGAACGGGATAAACCTGAGGTCTGAATCCATGCCTTAGATAAGATACCTAGTTTATGGGAATAGTAATGATGATAATCACAACAATAGTAATAACTCATATACCTTAGAGAATTGTTCTGAGGTCAAATGTATAAAGTGCTTAGAACACTGTTCAATAAAACAAAAGCCTTTACAACCCAATGATAAGCATAATTTGTATTAGGGATGACCAAGCACTCAAACATTCAATAATTAGGCACTGCTTTATCTTGGACTCAGACTTCAGCATAAGGCCTGGTATAGGGCTTGTTTTCATGCTTCAGATCAGCCTGAGCACTTCTTTCTGTATCAGCCGGGTGCATTTTCCGTCATTTCTTACACCCATGAGTTTCTATTAACTCTAATCTAGTATTTACATTTCCATTGCCATTGTACTTTTCATTCCATGAAATCTAAGCACTTTTTATTTTAACAGTTATAGGTAGTACTCTATAGCCTTTCCTGGTATTTCCTTTTGGCTAAAGTTGAAAGGAGCTATTTATAATTCTCTATGAGTATTAGTAAAAAGTTAAGTTTGCTCTCTGCCTCCTCTCTACCTTTTCTCTCCCCCTCTCCCTCTTCCTTTTCTATATCTCAGCATTGTAACTACCCATAGCTTTAGAATCAAGTCAGAATTAAGAATCCATGGTTACATAAGAAAAGTCCAAAGATAAGGCTTACTGAACAGATTAGAAAGATTATGAGATTTTTACTAACATCAAGACATACAAGGGAAATTTACTGAGTAGTAAATGCTACTAAATGTTAACATGTACCAGAAAATCAGCCCATATTGCATCATACCTGGCTACCACCTAAAATTCTGAGTAAGATTAAAAACACACACAAAGAACTCATCAAGAACCTATTCTGGGCCCTCCCTGGTGGTGCAGCGGGTTAGAGCACAGCACTAAGAAGCTAAAGCCACTTCCATGTGTGTTTGATCCCTGCTCGCCCCAGAGGTGAGCCAGACCTCTCCTGACTGGCCCGCTGCTCCCCTCAGCAGTGTAGCTCATCAATTGGCCTATTCTGCTCCTGCTCCCCACTCTGTCTCTGGTGAATCCTCTCAACGCCCCTCGCCTGTACCCCAGTTCTGTATGCATAAAGAAATCTTTAAAAAAAAAAAAAACTATTCTGCCAGTAGCAACCAAGTAACTTTTTAAATAAGCAGTTCTAAATTTGCAACCACACATTTCCAAAAAAAATTAAGGGGGTGGGGGGTGCTTAAGATAATTAATGCCAATCAGAAAGCAGGACTCTATCTTCTGAAAAAGCACTAAACAAAATATTCTATTTAATTAAAAAAGGAGTACAATGCCCTTTTTTTTTTTGTGCTACCTTTCAAAACATACACAAATAATGGACTTGTTTACTAAAATCTGGGGAATCATCCATGGCAACTATATAGAAACAGCCAACCCTCACATGCCATGGCTCAGTGAGTAAAATTACCACCATTTCTGTTATCCTTCTCATGTACAAAAGTACTTTACCCCCATGTGCAAGTAACATAAGAGAGTACAACTAAGAAATTATTTTTAATAGATAATTCATATGTAGAATTAATTATTGTGCTATCACTCTGATTAGCATGCAACTAAAGTGAGACTATACATACTAATAGAAATTAGCATTATTACAGGCAACCCAAAAGAAAAGTAGAGTGACCTGGCTGTGAGTCATCACCCACACACTTAAGGTAGCCAGTGCAATGGGGAAGCCAACTTTCCCCATCGGGCTGACTAACCATGGATGACATAAGCCCCACTTTGGGTGCCAAATCTGTTAGCAGGCAGACTGAGGGATACCACAGTACTTCCAGACCTGCATGCACAAAATAGATTCTGCCATCTGCCATATAAAGACAAAGCATACTCTAGTGTGCAAGACTCTCAGTAGGAAAGAACTTTGCTAGAATTAGTGTGTGATCAAGAGAAGAAAAAAAAGTATAGTTTCCAAAGGAAGCACCCAAGTTACACATTCTCTCCATGGGTAAAAACCCAGGCAAAAAGAGTTGGAGTGAAACAGAGTCACTGAAACCCAAAAGGCTGCCACAAGTCTAAGGCACCTTCTGGTGGGGAACTACAGGAAAGGGGAAGAAAGGACCAGACACTTCCGAAAGGAAAAGTTCAATACAAACAAAGGCTGCTATTCTCAGCATCCCCACAAGTCTTTCACCCACTTCTCCCTCAAGTGTCTTCCTCCCATGCCTCCCAAGTCCCTGATATGACTCCAAGGCTGAAAAGCAAGTGTGGTTTCTTTTTCAAAAGTCTCTCTGGCTCACATGCCTCATCCGGGTCTTCTCCCAAGTCTTCTATCTCCAGCCTTTTCTCTCAAGTCCTACTTAGCTTCCTTTTGATGCTCAACTCCACCCTTTCTTAGGAGGACTGGAACCTCCCCTTGACTGTAGGGTTTGACTGTTACAGAATTAGAGCACCATATGCAGGGCCTCCCTGCTGGGGCTGGAGTTAAAGTCTCAGTGCCATCAAGTTATCACCAACCACTGCAGCCTATGGGCAGCCAATGCAGTCAGGGAACTGACCCACAAGGCAGAGCAGACTTCTGTCTCACCTGCAGCTCCCCTCTCCCATATATTTCAGTAGATCCACCTGTTCTGCTCTCCATTCTTGTCTCTGGTGAATACTCTCACTCCCTGTACCTCTGGTCTACACTTTCTTGGATTTAAATTACTTAATTTAATTAATAATTAAATTGCATAAAAAACAACATATGCGGGCCCTCCCTGGTGGCGCAGCGGGTTAAAGCACTGCACTGAGAAGCTAAAGCCACTTCCGCATGAGTTCGAATCCCGCCTGCCCAGGAGGAGACCACATGGCGTGGCAGACCTCTCCTGACCCGCCCGCTGCTCCCCTCAGCAGTGTACTTCATCGATCTGCCTGTTCTGCTCCCCACTCTGTCTCTGGTGAAACCTCTCACCATCCCTGAGCCTCTGGCCTGTACCCCAGTTCTGTATGTACAAATAAATAAATCTTTAAAAAAAAAAAAAAAACATATGCAAAAACAGCATATGTAAAATCAGATGAAAATACCACCATGATAGGATTCTGACAAAGTCCTCTTCTCCAAGATATTCCCCACACACTCTAAAAATGAAGACAGGCATATAAATGCATAGGAATATAATTTTAAATTAAACTAACCCTATGTATTAGAATAAATATCTAACAGCATATATCAGCTAATTTCCTTCATGGATTTAAGTACTTTTAATTTTTTTGTTAATTAATTGGAGGGCCTATTCACACTTTTTATTGGGAAAATGGTTCTTTTAATTCCATTAATCACTCAACATAAATTACAATACTATTAGCTGTCACCAAATTTGCTTCAGACACACAATTTTTTATTCTCTATAAAATTTGTATTCTGAAATAACTCTAGGCTTATAAAAAATCTCATGCTGGGCAGTTCAGCTTTATATCAGTTCAAAGACACCATCTAACATCTGAAAAGTTAAAAGGAACCAGCACACTATAAATGCACTGAAATCTGATACCTTATAAAAAGAGTTTTTAAGAACAAAGAGAAAGTTAAAAAAAAATCTCAGTGATAATTTTCTCATGTTTATACAGACTGTAAATATCAGAGCTAAGCAGTGCTTCAGTTAGGCATGTCTTCTTTTTCTTTAACAAAAAAGGGAAGGGGAATGAAACAGTCATTATTCACAAAGTTATCTTCTCCCCACAAAGCTCCCTTGACCACCCCCCAACACTTCCCGCCTACAGCTTCATTTCTCTGTTCCCCTTTATCCCTTTATCTCAACATTCCCTCCTAAAAAATAGTACTAAATTCTTATTGGCTCCATAGCCCACAATCTCTCTCTCACTCTCTCTCATTCATTCTTGTTTTTTTTTTAAGCTTTTAAAATTTTGAGATATAAAATATAATGTTGTATTAGCTCTAGGCTTACAACATCATTATTTGATATGTGCATATACTGTGAAATGATTACGACTCATCAATTGTACACTGAGTTTTTGGATTTGACGCTAAAAGCAAAGGCAACAAAAGCAATACCCTGTTTCCTTCTTAAACTCACTTCATTTATAATTTAATTTGTATCAATTCCTATTTAATTAGTATTGTATTTAATTAGTATAAAATATTTCTCCAAACACTCATAAGGTAGCCAAAAATGTAAAAAGTGTAAATATCAGTTCATTGGCATATAGCAATTGATACATCTAAATCTTAGGCTCATTTATCATGTTTCCTTTTTTCTTTTTTTAGCTTTATTGAGGTAGCATTGGCTTACAACACTATATATTATGTAGGAGAATAGAACCACATCTCCTCAGATGTATGTTACTGTTAGGGAAGGCACCATATGTTCTCTGCTCCACGGAGTTGAGTGGCCACTTATAAAATGAAGGTGGGTGGGTTCTGGGAGAGACATTTGGAAAAGAAGGATTCACTTGCTTCTCAGCTTTGACCTTACACCAGAGACTTGGAAGAGATATGTGGAGAAGAAACACGTAGAGACAACCAGAGGAGGCATCTGGGAGACAAATGAGTGGGGAGGCTGACAATGGCAACTGTTATCATGACTTGTAATTTAATTTTGTCCCATATGTTTTGACTTGCCTGGCCCTTTTCACGCTTTTTCTGTGGTTCCCCACAGGAGGTACACTTGAGGCGAACTTTCAGGCCTCAATGGCCCCTATTTGGTCACCTCTATTTGGCTGGGCATTTGAATGGATGGGTATCTTAGGGTGTTTTTATTCTTACTATCCCTTCTTCTCCAGTCTCTCTCTCTCCTCTCTCTTTCTCTCTCTCTCTCTCTGCACAACAATTCTAGTAAATATCTCTCACATGAAGAGTCTAAGTCTTTCTGTGCACAAATGGCTAAACCCGTTTAAAGTATACACGTTAGCTTGATTTGTACTTTGATTTTGTTCCTTTTGTCCCAGACTTGCCTGGCCCCTTTCTCATGGTTCCATATCATATCAGAAGTGGCAAATTTTCAGGCCTTGAAGCTTTGCTTTGGGTCAGCCCAGGCTGGCATTTACCCATTAGGGGGTGGGTAACTTTGGGTGATTCACTGAAAAATTATTATCTTTTCTTCTCTTCTCTATATCTACTATCCTATTAAAGTTCTTTCACACTTTGTCTTTATGTGGAAGTTCTGTAAGAACTTTGTCTTTTTGTGGCAGATGGCAGACTCCATTTTGAGTGTGCAGGTTTGGGGGTCCCAGGGTACTTCTCAGTCTGTACTCACTGGCAGGAACTTACTTGTAGTCTAATCTTAAATCTCCAGAGCCAAGAGTGAGCAGTATCTGGCAAGCAATAAATGCTCAATAAATATTTGTAGAATGAATATATGAATGCATCATTTGTATACCTTAACCACTGCTTGCTGGGGTAGAGCATATAGTTCAGTTATTACCTTAATACATATGGTCTAAAACTGAACAGAGTAATTAAATGTTTTTTCTCCAAGTTATACTTTTAGAGTTATAATGCTAGGTAGAAGATTTTGAGACAGAAAAAAAAAATAAATAATGGAGGATAGTGGGGGGAGGAGACAAGGTAGGAAACATTATAATATATTTATAGCAAAGAAGGAAGTTCCCTGAAAAAGAGTTGGGGAAATTTAGAGGAAACAGTAGCAAGACTAGGTGAACTATGAGCCTGGGAATAAGGCTGAAAACATAAGGGACAATCAGTAAGGGTCCTTTTTTCTTGAATGTTAGCCTAAGTATGGGTATTATTCTGTAAGTGGCAGGAAACAGCAATCAAAATTTCATTTGGGATAAGTTACTCTGGTCACATAAGATTACATGAGCCACATAATCATGTCTGTTCTCAGTTGAAGCAACTTAGCTGCTCCAGTTCTGCAAAGAAATAAGACAGGCAAGCATTTAAGTCTTGAATGATTACTTAACCCCTTATCATTCATGCCTAAAAGATATTCATAAATTTCTTGCTCACAAACCCTTTATCTGATTAGTTTTCCCATATTCCTAGTTGAGCATTTTCAACTATTAATCAATTAGCTCTTCTGTACCAAGTGCCTACATGACAGTCTTTAATTGCTGCATACAGATTGCCACGTATGCACAATGAATCAGTTCACTTACTCGTAAAACTAAATGTTAATACTACTTCAGGTAGAGAAATATTCAACAAGAGATTAAAATTATTTATTTTTAATTAGCAAAAAACTGACATGTGATCATTCCAAGACCACTGTATAGCCCTAATCCAATACAGACTTCAAATTTAAGTAAAAGAGAGGTCAATTGGTCTAGACAAGAGCCAAAAGATTCTTATGACAAAATAGTCAACCTACAAAGTTTCTTTCTCAAATGATTTTTAATTGATATTAAATGGATTTGTTTTAATTGATTTTTTAAAATCGTTGTTTGCTTTCTCTTCCCCTTGGCTCTCTCTCTAATATTTATAATGTAATCAGCATTTTTTTCTTCTTACCTTAAATCTTACTCTTAAAATACTCTTACTCCATCTTTGAGTACTTACAAAAACATACAGTATGCACCTACTATGTGTTTACACATTGCACTAAGATGCAAAGATGAAACATAAGAGCTCCAGACTGAAGCAGACTTTGATGAGAGCAACGATTCCTTTCTTTCTACCTTGGGGACCACATCCACAAGGCCATGAACTACCCACATCCTTAATTTACCTGGCCAACCTATCCTGCTATCTCTTTATATAAATTATTGAATTCCAGTGACACCATTGTTGTTTCTCAAAGATTTTTCTTATGCTAGCATTCTTACACTGTAAGTTTATTTTAAAAGAAAGCTAAGTCAGATAAATGAACAGTATGGTGACAAATTTAGCTTAAACATCTTTCTGCTAAGTAAGCAGGCTTATGATTAATACCAAGTCAGAGACAATCTAGAAAGAGAATCATTATGAAGTATAACCAAAAAACCGAAGCCCCAAAATCAACGATCAAGCAGCTGTTCCCTCCAAGGACTTCTTCCTGTATAACTGGGATACCCATTGACCTGACTGTGTGGGGGAAGAATGTGTCCTGAATGAACTCTACCCACTGATGTTTTATGGACTACAACTCTACCTCTATGACAACGAGATCCCAAGCACCAAGGATTATAAATCCCAACATCCCTCTAATCTGCAATGACTCTTGACTTCTGAAACAGGGATTGCTGGGAACTAAAGGTGGAGTTAAGCAGCCATGACTGATATATAATCAAAGACTTGTGGACCTGCATTCTCTTGGTTTTGCCCACCTTTAGCATCCTCCAGTGGTCCCAGCTCAGACAGTGTTACTAGTAGGATGCACTGACCAATTAATCTCTCTATCTCTCTCTCCTTCCTTTCCTCCCAGCTCTCTCTTTTCATTCCCCTTGTAAATAAACCTTTTATTAACCTTTCTATGTGTTCCTGAACTTGGATCTTATCCTAAGTTTTTAAAAGCACATGGGTGAGGGCCCTCCCTGGTGGCGCCGCGGGTTAAAGCACTGCACTAAGAAGCTGAAACCACTTCCGCGTGAGTTCGATCCCGCCTGCACCGGAGGTGACCACATGGCGCGGCAGACCTCTCCTGGCCCGCCCGCTGCTCCCCTCAGCAGTGTACTTCATCGATCTGCCTGTTCTGCTCCCCGCTCTGTCCCTGGTGAATCCTCTCACTCTCCGCATCTCTGGCTTGTGCCTCAGCTCTGTATGAATAAATAAATAAATCTTTAAAAAAAAAAAAAAAAAGCACATGGGTGAGGAATCACATGTAGGCCATTCCATTTTCTTTTGGGTTACCCTGTAACAACTATAAGGACAAAGCAACACAGGACAAACTACTCCAAATTCTCCCCTCCATATCCAATTCCTTGAGGAGTCTTTCCCAGCAAGACAGGATGGGCCCTGTCATACAGAAAGTGAAAAGGAAAAGGATCTGCATGTGCTATTTGTTACAAAGATCGAGTTAAGGAATAAGGGGGGAAAAGCTTAAAGATATCTGTTTCCTATTGGGAACATTCAGAATAAGCAGTAAAGCTGGAGGTTTCCTCCAGATCTGTGTGCATCACAGATGAGGGTCTACTCCAGGTCAGGACTTGACGCCAGCTTATATAACTTATACAATTTCTGTTCAATAAATATTTAAGCATGAAGGAGTGCAGATGTTTTAAATTTTAAAAATGACCTTTAGACATCAACCTTAATATTTACATTCCACAAAAGACGTCACATTTTAAATACCTTTGGGAAGACTACACAGGGGAATCGTTTCAAAATGGGAAAAAAAAAAAAGGCAAATATGTACAAAATCTGAAATACTTCCTATAACAGCATGAAAAAGAAATCTGGCTTTTCACACACTGTCTAAATGAACTATTCTTTCATTCATGTGTTTCACATTTTTATGCACCTTTTCCTAGTCTATACCCCATGAGTACAGAACCCTGCTGGCAAAATGCTTCTCTCTAGAGAGAATTTTTTTAACTTAATAGACAAAAATCCCTTGAATTTAAAGCAGTGTTTCTCTATCATAACAATAAAGTGACTTCTATGCAAAATATAATGAAAAATACAAGTCAATGTTACAAAGTAGAAAATGAAACCTGGCTTTGTATCTTTAGTTAAAGTTCACAAAATTGAAACAAAGAAAATATAAAATATTCCTCTGTGTATGAATTTCTCCCCATAATCAAATCTCACAGATAATAAGGGGAAATCAATTCCAATTTCTAATCTTCTTTCAAAATTCCCTATATTGCCAAAATAGGTATGTGGAAATGCAGGAATCATAAACTGCTTATTATTACACTCCAAGAAGAATTCAAGCCCACCATAAATTCAGAAGTTATTTTAATTAAAAGGGTGTCAGGCAGCTTCAGAAGGAACAAAGTCTATTTTGCTAAAGTCATACTGACTTGAGGGAAGAGCTATATGATCATGGCAAGAGGGTTTTTAAGTTCTCCTTCAAAAATTGGCCAATACAGGGCCGTCCCTAGTGGCACAGCGGGTTAAAACACTGCACTAAGAAGCCAAAGCCACTTCAGCATGGGTTCAATCCCCACAATAGAGGTGACCCACATGGTGCAGCAGACCTCTCCTGACCTGCCCGCTGCTCCCCTCAGCCAACCTGTTCTGCTCCCCATTCTGTCTCTGGTGAATCCTCTCACCACCCCTGAACCTCTGGCCTGTACCCCAGTTCTGTATGCATAAATAAATAAATCTTTTTCTAAAAAATGGCCAATACAGCAATGATGAGTGCTCAGTGGTTAACTTTATGATCTAGCACATATCAAGGAAGGACAGCCCTCTGCCCTTTTCTTCAAGGCTATGAATGGTAGCCTGTAAGAGCTATAAATAATCACAAGGGCTTACATTTAAAGAAAGAATCTTTCTGTCACTATAAGAAGACTCACATTTCTTCTAAAGGCTATGCAGTACACTGAGGGAGATTTAGCAATGAATGATACCCATACCCACATGTGGTTTTTCAAAAAATAACTAGCAAAAATGTTGAGGATAGATTTTAGAGGTACAAAATAAGTCACTGAAGTCAAACAGGATGCTAGTGTGGTAATAAAGGTGAGGGATAAAAGGAAAGCTGAGGTGATGGGAGTAGAAAAGAAATTTGAGAAAAACTTACCAAAAGAAATCTACAGACCAAGTATGTGACATAGAGAGAGGGTGATGCCACTGCCTGTGGTGCTATGACAACCACCACTAATACTATTATTGCTACAATGTACTAAATGTTTCAATGTGCTAGTCACTGTACTAAATTCTCATTCATGTTATCTCATGTGACCCTACTAATCATCCTAGGATATGGGCACTACTGCTCTCCCCACTTTATATATGAAAATGAAGCTTAGAAAGGTTGAACAGGGCCCTCCCACCCTGGTGGCGGAAAAAGGTTAGGATGCAGCACTGCAAGCTGGCTGCAGCCACTTCAGTGCAAGTTCAATCCCTGACCCCAGAGGTGACCCACATGGCGAGGCAGACCTCTCCTGTCTTGCCCACTGCTCCCCTCGGCAGTGTACTTCATAAATCTGCCTGTTCTGCTCCCCACTCTGTCTCTGGTGAAGCCTCTCACCACCCCTGCAACTCTGGCCTGTACCCCAGTTCTGTATGAGTAAAATAAATCTTTAAAAAAGAAAAAAAGAAAGGTCAAGCAGAGATCCAAGACCACATGGTAAGTGATATAGCCAGGATGCAAACCTTGGCCTACGCCTAAGCCTAAGGATGCCAAAGCCTGCAGATCCAATGGCTCCTTATGTTTGAAACCTCAAAGGGTTCTGAATTCCAGGGTAAATAGAAAGTATTATTTACCAAAAAGTAGTTTGTTTCTATTAGAAGACATTTTAATTCCTCCCCTTCTGACTTCTATGAATACTCTGAACACACTAACTTTCACAGCCATTTTAGTTTCTCCTTAGCACAGCACAACTTGGTAGGCACCACATGTCAGGACAGTCTGTGCTTCCATCTGAGCCCTGTAGGCCTCTAGCCCTATTAACCACAGTTGCTCTAGAATTAACATGTACAGAGTCCTCTACCCAGCATACTGTTATCCTCTATGACATGGACCACATAATCTACATTCCCTCATTACCTGCAACATTTTTCATTTTCTCCCCAAACTATGTATGATCTGGGCAAATCTGACATTTTCATGCTACCTGACAAATCTGGAGAGAGCCCGCCATTACATTGTTTATCTAATGCCTAAGAGCACATATTTGAACCTGTTAAAGAAGGCATAGAGATTGATTTCATCACCTCAAAAAGGACTGCCCCGATGGATTCCCAGTTATATAGTATGAGCGACGGAACAGGATCCTATGCTAGAGAAATCCATGAGGCCTTCACAATCATACACACCTTTATAATACCTGAGGTGTTATTACTTCCTATCTCCCATGTGGCTCACTGAGGGAATAATAAAATCTCCCAGTTTTCACTTTTTGGAGACTTGTTAAATATTGTTTGGCAAGCTTCTAAATTTTCTATTTTTATTGTACTAGTGCCAAAACAGTCAAGAGTTTTCTTTCCTTTTCTTGTGGAATTTTACTTTGTTTGGAATCCATAGTCCTTTTCACGTCAATCATAGCTCAGATACAGACTAGAAGATTTGAAATAGCTTTAGGCTGGCACCGAGTAATAATTTTGCTGTGACTATTTTCAGTTATAATGGTCAAATTTTCAAGCATTTGAGAATTAGTGTATCAGTTCTGTTATTTCCAGCCAACTTCTTTACTTCGTAGAAATTTTCTCACCAAAGAATGAAGATAATAGTATCAACTTCAAGTGACAGTCAACAGAATTAGTTGATTTTTGTCAAGAACTCAGTACAGTGCCTTGCACATAGTAAGCATTATATATGTGTTTATTTTAATTTACTTTAAAGATTTTATTACTTATGCATACAAGAACTGGGGTCTAGGCCAAGGTGTGGGGGGGGGAGGGGAGTGAGAAGGTTCACCAGAGACACAGCAAGGAGCACAACCAGCAAATTTACTGAAATACACTGCTGAGGGGAGTTGGTGATCGCTTGATAGCACTGAGACTTTAACTTTAACCCCTGTGCACCGGGAACGCCCAATATATATGTGTGTTTATTACCAGGAACACCAAATATATGTGTGTGTTTATTACATAAAAATAAGTCTAGATAAATACTGACCTTTTGTAGATGCACAAAGCAGTGTGATGGGGGAAAACAATTATAATGTGCTCAAAAGCTAATTCATCTTCAAATAAAACCTTTTATATTTACATATCAGTGTAAGATATGTACTCAGTAAAGAAATTGTTCTTATATAAATGCATTAATCCCTATTTAGGATATGTATTTTAAAATGTGCTAAATGTACAATGTTGAGAAAAAAATGTGAAGTGAGTTTGTCTTCTTTTAGGCTCCAAATAAATAACCTCAGTTACTCTATTTGAAGAACGACAAACTCAAATGGCTTGCACACATTTTTACTTATTTACTAATTCACATGAATAAAAAGTAAACTTATTTTTGAAAATAAATGATAACAACTCACCCTTATGAACTTTCATGGAATAATTTTGTTTGAAAAAAGCTACAGATTAATATTAGCTACTATAAAACTTGAATTCTTTTTATTTTAAAATCCATTTATCCATTTTTAGTAACAGCATTTATTTTTAAAATTATGATAGTCAGCAAGAATCACATAGTGATATAGCTATTTTTCAAGAAGCCCACATCTAAAATACTGACAAAGCAGTGAAAGACAGGTAGTAATGGAAAAAAAATGTGCCTGAGGGCATACTCTTATTACTATTTAGGATTTTTTTTTCTTTTATTCCTTTGGAAGATAGACTGGTAGAAGGGATGGTGGCTATATCTTTAGATATCTAAAAACATAAAGGTTGCCTTTAATCACACTAAATTCTATTCATTATATCATGATATTAAGGTTTCACTAAACTTTCAATTCTGTGTTTGACTGAGTAGTGCAGTTTCATACCCACCACAGCATGATCCTTCAAAAGAGACTTCTAAAATATTTAATATCCAGTCTTCTACCAGAAAGAAATTTTTAAGGAGAACAGTGCAATTCTTACAATATAACAGGAGGTAAAAAATAAAAATTCAAATGGCTGCATCGGACATCTACTTAAACATGCCAAATAAACCACCGTACCTCTATGTCCTCTCCCTCTCAAAACATGTGACAGTAAAGGAATAAAAAGGATATAAACTTAGCAGGAAGAAGAAAATGAGAAACATTTCAAGAACGCTGGAGAAGCAGTCACTAGTTTGACAAAGAAGCAAAATCTGTTGATCAGTTACCCATTAAGAGATGCCAATAAGATGTGTAGCTAACTCACATACCAAACTCAGACCAGCCGAGTAAAAAGGACAGAGACAGGGAGAAAGAGCACGAAGAAATGACAAGTTGGGTGAAGTCTCCCTATGGAACAAGCTCCCACATTCCTTCTCTTACCAAATATTAGCCATGTCATTCTCTGACCTTTGGAGGCCGCAGAGTCATCACAGTAATCATTCAGGGAAAGTGGCTGCGAATCAATATTGAACACAGAGGGACTGAGTCAAAATTTGTAACTGAAAAAATATAAGGATCCTCAATAATACTGCCTTGATCTGCTCCCACATACAGAATCTGATTTCTGCATCCAAGAAGAGTCTCCTTTGGAAAAATTAAAACTCTTTAAGAAAAAGAGTTTCAAACCCTGACATTTTTTAAACAAAGCGTCAACAAACTAAACCCAACAAGTCATAAACCCATTCTCCTTAGGGAATATTAACTAATCCTAGTGGGGAAACAGGAAAAATGTGTGGTAAAATTCTCCTAAAAATTTGCATACTATGTAAGTTAATGTCCCGTTTAGCAAATACAACAATATGTATCATTTGCTTACTTTAAAAGTAGCTACTGGAAATTACTTTGTTTTTGATACAGGGGATCTTTTCCAATGAAAAGGTATTGAATGCCTACTGCAGTTATTGCAGACTCTCTCCTCCCTTAGCCTGGGAAGTGAGAATATCCACAGTGCCAGGCTGTCCTGTGGAGGGAGACATATGCCCCTTGTAAGAGAGCACCTTCCCCCTGCAGCCTCCAGCAGGCAGAGCCCTCATGCAAGCTCATTAGTCTACATCATTAGTCTACTGATGGGTGGAAGATGAAACCTGGCATATGAAAAGTTGCTGGCTCTTAAGAAACATTAGTGTACAATGCGCCAAAGCAGAGGTTGAATGAAAGTCAATGTCTCAAAATGGAAAATTCTGCAGACTATTTTTCCTTATCTGGTTTTGAATTAATATAAAAACAGAATTCCAAAAAAAAATGATGCAACTGAAGCATCATTCTGGGATAACTATAACTATTCAATGTAATGAAAGATACTAGCCTTTGAGAGACAGCTATATAGTGGCACGTTAGGGTGTATTTGTCTAAATCAAACCAATATACAAACAAACAAAATACACTCTTAGCTTACACAAAAGGAAGTATCAAGTGAAACAATGACATAAGCAAGCCAAAGTATCTGCAAACAATGAATCTTTAAAACAATTCCAAGTGCAAAGTGCATGTATTTCTCAAGTTGGAGCATGCCATGTCTCATTTTCCTTGATTTTGGTACCATTAAGTATAACGTACATTAACTATGGGATTTTGTCTAGAAATCTGTACCACTCCTCACAAACTCAATATATCAGGATAAAAACTGATCATTTCTGTCACATTAATCCTGAGACCTATTCTTCTAATAGTTTTCACAAACCCCAGTTAATGATAATTCAATTGTCAAATTATTCAGACATAGAGCCTTGATAACTCTGATTTGATATCCAATCTGTAAATTCCTGTTGGGTCTACCTCCAAAATAAATCAAGAATCCTATCACTACTCAGCATCTTCGGGAAAGTGCCCCTAGTTGGATGTGGTCAGATCCAACATCACCAAATTACTATAAATTACTGCTGCAGGAGCCTCTTAAACTGGTCTCCTGCTACTTCCTACAGTCTTTTTTTAAGCAGAGTTGACAAAGTGGTTCCTTTACAAATAGAAGCCAAGTCACTTCACTCTGCCCAGAAACCTCTAATGGCTTCCCACTTCACTAAGCCTAAAAGTCAGTATAATAGTGACTTACAAGGCCCCACACAATGTTGCTTATATTTCTGACCTTTTTCCTACCACTCTCCCTACTTGTTCCTTCTGTCCCATCCACAGGGGCCGCCTTGATGTTCTCTCTGACTGAAACACTCTAGACCCTATGCATTCACTCCCTTGTGGCCTCCAGGGCTACGCTCAAAATCACCTTTTCTGTGAAGTCTTTTCTAACCATCCTATTAAAAATTGCACGATCTTCCAGCTTTCCCCCTGGAACTTAACTGACCTCAAACAAATTTTACCTGTTACCTTTGTTCCTTTGCAATAAAGTTCCACGATGACAGATTTTTGTTTTTGTTCAGTGCTGCATCCTCATTGTCCACAGTTAATATAAATACATACTAGAAGTTAAATAAACATCAGTGAATGAAGTGATGTTTACTGCAAATCACAAAATTTTACATGATCAAATAGGGTGTATTTGTTTTAGAGCTTCTATAAAGTATTTTCAAGTAATAATTATTATCATGGATAAAAATAGAATACCAAATCATAATACAGAGTATATTGAGGACTTAAATCAAGTTCAAAGGAATGGTGGTCTTGCTATCTAAAGTAATCATTGTCAAAATGAGCCATTAACAAGTATAATTTTAATGTGCTTTTTTACGCCCTTACAACAGCTTGATGCAAAAATCATTTGATCACAGCTAAATGGAACAGTCTATACTGTTGCTATATCAATTAATAAATTACATGTAAATTTCATTTTAAGCTAATGTATGTGACTGCTCCTTAAATGCACACCACTAAAGAATTCCTTATTTTGTAGCTAGAGAACGCCATCTGGCTCAATGTTAGAGAAACCACACCATTATACTGAATGCTTTTAGAAAAATAGTATTTAGTGATGCTAAAGGAATTTCCTCCTAAGATAAAATAAAGTTGTGTTATTTTATTTAATTCACTGGATACTTTCTAAATAAAAAAAACTTACATAGTGAAAAGAGATAGTGACAATAATATTTCTAAATATTTTACATGAAAAAATACATAAATATTCTACATGAATTGCCATATTTAACATGTACAACAATCCTTTGAGGAAGTTATCATTGCTGTACCAATTTTAAAGATGATGAAACTGAGGCACTAAAATAAGAAGCCCAGAAATCCAAGTAGAGCTAAAATCCAGATTAGGGCATACCCTCTTCCTCTAATACAGCCAATGCCAACCAAACCCATATTGTATGCCTTTTTAGAGCATTGAAAATAGGTTGGGATTGGCTCTTTGAAAGCTTACAGCCTAAACATGTGAGCTCTTGATAGATCACTATTTAAAATTAAGATGCTCAAAACAAATAAACACATTCGTCTAATGCTGGGTTATATGTATAAAAAAATGTATTAACTTTATAGGCTTTAAATACAAACTTAAAAGGTAACTAAAAATGTGATTCAAACATCAACAGAGCTGTTACACCATAAAATAGCAAATCATAATACAGTTTGAGGACTTAAATTGAGTTCAAAACCTCTTACATCAAACATGAATTCTGAACTTCCATGAAAGTTTTCTAGAGGAAAATCAAGTTTCTCTTCCTACTAGGTCATCAAAGATTGATTTCCAAATAGTTTGAATTTATTACTAACTGTCCAATTCTTCTATTCACTCAGCAAAAAAAAAAAAAATTAAGTATGTAGAATCCACCCAGTTATGTAATCTGTTTATGAACATAATCCATCTTCAACACCCATGAGTTGCAACTCTTCCCTAAGAAATAGATTTCTAGTCACTAACTGAACTACTTGAGGTAAACAGCTCCCCCTGGGTGCCAGTATGGAAAGATCTGATTTGTAAAGTAACTTTCTCCTCAAAGGGGACTGAGCACTCACACATCACAGCTCAATTAACTACATGTTTTCAGTTTGTTTTACACATATCCTCCCACCTTATTTAATACTTTTCCCTCCACTCTGTTATTCTTACTGAACAACCTGAAGAGATTCTACCCACACCCAGTTCCTATAAATACACCTTCAGAGCATATATCAAACCATAAGTGATCCCAATGAGGTAGATGAAAGGTAATGCTGAAGCTAACCAAAACCAAATTTAAAAAAAAAAAAACAAAACAAAACATAAGTTTGAGGTTAATAATTAAAGCTAGAAACATCATCCTAAAAATTTCTTGAAGAACTCCGTAATTCTACCTTTCAAACACATTTAGCCAAATGCTTCCCCTTGAGCACCAGCATTCAAGATAATTGTATAAATGCCTATAATATTCACATTTCCCAAACTGTGCAACTGCCCTTTTAAATTCTCTGAAAACTGGGAATGAAAAGAACAGGGATAAGCAGAGTTCAAGGTACAACAGTGATGAACATCATGCAAGAAAAGGAGGTTGCTGTGTCTTGTTTAGCTATAGCTACAACCCTGAACACCCAGCCTAACAGCACGGAAAAGCACAGGTGGGTGAGATAAAGGAAAGAAAGGAGTGAGAAAGAGGAAGGCAAGAATCTGTCAATTCATCATGGCACATAGGTTAATGAAGTCAGTGATATAATCACATTGTAAACATTGTTTCTACACATTAATGCTATTCAAAATGATCTCTAAAGTAAGGGCTTTTTACACCAATGTATTTTTTAATGCCTGCTATCTTGGAAATCCTTTCTTAGGACATTCCCATGGGATCACTACATAATGTTATTAATTATAACATTTTCAATCTATCATGTTTATTTGCAATATACTGTTTTGCAGTTTACTTCTGCAATACTCTATTAGCAGTAGGGATTTTTATTAATAGCTATTACTGTCATTGCCCATTAAATATTGACTTGGTGCTTCAACATGTATGAATGTTATGTCATTTCCATGTGTTAAATAAAAAAGACATTACTCTATAAAACAGCAATCATTAAACAGATGCTTAATTATGTGATTTAACTGTAGTATCATATAAAGAATGCAAATTATAACCTAAATGAAAAAAGACTGTCTTCCATTGGCTAAGTTTTTTTCTTTTTACATGATCACAAGATGACATATTTCCATTTCCATTTCTTACTTACGTTCTTGGATATCATTACTGACTTCCATTAGTAATCTGTATTCACTGGTCTATGACTGATACCAGGTGTCAAAAACAGATATTGGATATCCACAGAAAATCTCTGAAGACATAATTTTATTCGGTTCATTTTAGATGCAGGAAAGGGCCCCAAGAATGTGTTATGTGCATTCTAACTGCTCTGTGATCACCATACTCCAATCTGGATTTCTTGAACTTCTTCCCTAATACTTCCTTTATGGTTTGAGCTTTTTAACTGCATGTTTTGTCATTCTGATAGTCTTGGTATTAAAAACAAACTATCAAACCAAGGCTTGAAAATAAACCATAGACCTGAGGATCCAAGAGAGGATAGGGACACAGAGGCAGAGGGTAGCAAGGGAGATGAAAATGGGGGTAAGGGAACAGAACAGACTAAGGTGGGGGACTACTGGGTATTTTAGGGGCCGGTGAGTTATGATGACCACACCTAGGGGAGAAATCATGTATTGGTAAAATATTAACAAAGATGTAAGACAATGGTACTTCATTAGTTTTTTAAAAATTGCTAACTAAGACTCTAGATTTAGATGACAATGAGAAAAAAGAAATCATAATTCCAACCCACATCTCTTAGGTGTCAAATCTGATGACTTAAATCAAGTATTTACTAGCTGTCTTCTTTGTCCTGTGGCATTTGTTGCTTTTGTTTGCAGCAACTGTACCTATTTGCTTTAGATCGTCGGCAAATCATGTTGCTGTAACAACTTTTAATCCAAGTTTTTCTTCATGACGAATAATTTCTTCCTCTTCCAAATTTCTTTGGGAAACATTAGAATATGAGGCCTAAATCCTTCTGGCAGGCTGGGGAAGCATGAGGAAGTAAGGGGCAGGGATTGTTAGCCTGAATACCACAGAGAACTGCCTAGTTTTCAAGACCCACCCAAACCCAGCACACTGCATCCCCTTTTCCTCATCCCAGTCTACATTTAGTTACTATTAATGTATTTGGTCAGTTCTTGCCCTCACACCCCAATATTCATCATTTGTGCTTTCAGTAGCATCTCTCCCATCATTTCCCTTTCCCCATCTTTCTTCCCTCCCTTCTATACAACAAAAACCCTGTTCACTCTTCAGAATCTAATGTAAGCCCCTCTCTCCTACATGAAGTTTTATTTCTCACAGGTCTTGTTTTAATTAGCCTCCCTCTACCCAAAATTCTGTGCAGAAGCCCAGAGGTTCTTCGCACCTGGCCTTTCTTTCAGACCTTTCTAAATAGACCCTAAGTGTCAGGTGTTTAATGTAACAGATCTGCAATGAAAATAATTTTTTAGATTTAAAAAATATACACACTGTTGGGAATGACCAAAGATTTACTGACAAGGACTGAATTAGGGCAGTAAAGAATTGAGCCTTGCATCCAAGCTTGATAAAGTGGTAGTAAACTAACCTTGAGATCCTGGATGGGACTAGCTGAAGTTGACAGCAAACTGGGCCTCACATCAAGCACACAGCGATGAGTCACCCCCTTTGGAATCTGAGTTTAGAATCTATATAAGAGACCCTTCCCCCTTATTGAGTTGACAGTAACTGCGGAACCCACCCTAGGGGCTCCATCTCAGCTGCTGTCCAGGAGCAATAAACTCTGCTTGCTCAGCCTTTCTGCCTTTCGCCTTCCTTTCTTGCAGCCGGTCACAGAAGTTGGGACAAAACACACACTTTTCACTATTGTAGACAGATATCCTTACATCTTCCCACTTTCATGTTTTCATGGGGTTTACTACCCATCCACATCATGGATTAGAAAATGCTGAAACCCTTTTTGAATAAATTGTCCTTTCTGCCCTGACATGGATGAATTGATCTAGTTGCTGCTTTCCCCCCAAAAAAGAAAAAAATTTCCCATGAACTTACACATCAGAGGTGGCCATGCTGAATAGTTTTTAATGTCTTTCTTCCTTTCTGGTCTTTTAGTTCATGAAAAATTTGATATTTGGCTAGAACTTTTCACTTTCCCTCATTCATGCAATATTACATTACTTGCTTACAATTTTTCAGCACTAAAAAATGTTTAAAATAAGGAAGATTTTAATTAAAACCAATATTTCTCTCCCTCACAAATCTTTATCTCACTAGAAACAATACAGATTCATCATTTTCTCCACATCTTACTCTTACAGAAGAATAACAGAAGTATTCTTATCATTTTATGTACTCCACATAATAATTTTTGGATAATCTATGAGCTGACAATAGTTGCCAGTACTTGTGCAAAGAAATGGGATACAATGAGGAACAACAGAAGTCCTTCTCTTTTAATATGATAATGAAGATTTCAGTTTTAAATAGCATCATTCTGGGAAGACACCTTTCTTCAAAACAGGTCTTCCAGGACCATCTCAAACAAACAAAACCGTATTATCTAAAGCATTCTTCACAATTTCATTCCCTGAAATTCATTCACATTAGAACACAGTTGACATTTTGATCAATAAGTCAAAGGCAGCAGAAAATGGTAGTGATCCAGTTTTCTCAGAACTAAATTGCTTTGCAGAAAGACACTTTGAAATTTTACCTAATTGGAAAAAAGGCAAAATATTTATTGTGCGGTAAATAACAAATATTTGTATTGTGTAAAAAATAAATTAAATGTGTAGAAAAACTCTGTAATAAGAGAAACCTATCAAAAACTACAACTCATATTAAAAACAGCAATTAACATTTGTTGAGAACAAAATGCTAATTCCTTTACATCTCATTTAAACACTGAACAATTACCAGAGGCAGACAGCTATAAGTATTATTTAAATATGGGAAAGCTGGGATAATAAAACTGCCCAGAAGCACACACTATATTATACTGTTTGTTAAATAAATATGCAGACTACAATAGCTTTCTTATGTACCAATATTAAGATAAGCAGAAAATAATTCATATGTTCAAAATTAAATATCAAGAAAATTTTAAAATATCTGGAAACAAAAAATAAAACATGAGGATAACTAAAGGTGCATCTAAGAAACAAAAAGGTAACAAACAAAAGGTAATTAGATAACTTTTTCTAAAGTAGAATTTTCTAAAAGTAACAATTCTCCCTAAATTAATTTTTAAATTCTGTCATTAATCAAAATCTCGATAGATGTTTTTAAATTTTAAAAAATAGTCTGATGTACTGAAAGACTAACTGCATGATAAATGTATTATCAAGGTTTGGTAATTAAAAAAGACACAAGAAGGCCCTCCCTGGTGGCTCAGCGGGTTAAAGCACAGCACTGAGAATCTAAAGCCGCTTCCGCATGAGTTCAATTCCCGCCAGCCCCGGAGGTGACCACATGGTGGGGCAGACCTCTCCTGGACCACCTGCTGCTCCCCTCAGCAGTGTACTTTGACCATCTGCCTGTTCTGTTGCCCACTCTGTCTCTGGTGAAGCCTCTCACCACCCCGAGCCTCTGGCCTGTACCCCAGTTCTGTATGCACAAATAAATAAAATCTTTAAAAAAAAAAAAAAAAAAAAAACACAAGAAAAGAAAGACAAATCAGTGTAATATCATTACTGAATTACAGGCCAAACTATATATTGAAAATTAATTTATGATAATGGCATCACTTCAAAACAGTGGGGAAAAGATAGATGACTCAATAAATGCAACTAAGACAGCTGAAAAGCAACCTAAAAGAAAGGGAAACATGGGCTCCCTACTCAATCTTTATACTAAAATAAATTTTATATTTAAAAATATACATGAAAAAATAAAACTCAGGAGAAAATATGAGTGAATTCCTTTCTTATAATATAAACAGAAATTTTTTTATAAGTATGAAGCCATCACTGGCCCTCCCTGGTGGCGCAGCGGATTAAAGCACAGCACTGAGAATCTAAAGCCACTTCCGCATGAGTTCAATTCCCGCCTGCCCCGGAGGTGACCACATGGTGCGGCAGACCTCTCCTGACCCGCCCACTGCTCCCCACAGCAGTGTACTTCGTCGATCTGCCTGTTCTGCTCCCCACTCTGTCTCTGGTGAAGCCTCTCACCGCCCCGAGCCTCTGGCCTGTACCCCAGTTCTGCATGCGCAAATAAATAAATAAATAAATCTTTAAAAAAATAATAAAAATAAAAAAATCTCATCATTATCTCACTACCTTTAAAAAAAAAGTATGAGGCAATCACTAGGGACAATTAATTGACTTGACAGATGTGATTTCATGAAAATGGAAAAGATAATATGCATAAAAAGTTTAAATGTAATTTGAAAAAATGGTTACAAAATGGGAAAAATTATTTGATATATTAATAAAGAATGTAAAGCTTACTCTCCTTAGAAATACAATTAATTCTTAAAGTAATAAAAAAAATTACTACCCCAGTTTGGATAGGCTACATCAATGAGCAACTGAAAATAAGTCCAACACCATTAGAAATCAAAGTAATATGAATAAAATCTAAATATTTTCAACACATCAATTTAGGCAAAGACTAAGGAAATCTGGAAATTACAATGGCATGAGGTTCCCATAAAACCAATATGCATGATTTTCCTCAGGTACAGTTTGGTAACTGCATTAAAATATAATTTCCCATTTATTTAGAAATTCTCTCAAAATTTATTCTAAGGAACAAAATATATACAGAAGTATATGCACATATTTATGACTCACAATTTTGAATTTAATAACAAAAAAATCTAAAGATTTAATTGTCTACAATCATGGAATTAGCTATATAAATTATGACATATTACAACTGTGGTTTGTTTGTTTTTTTAAAGATCCACTTATCCATGTATAGAGAACTAGGGTATAGGCCAGAGGTGTCGGGAGTGGTGAGAGAATTCACCAGAGACAGCATGGGGAGCAGAACAGGCAGACTGATGGAAGCATACTGCTGAGGGTAGCAACGGGCAGGACAAGAGAGGTCTGCCACCCTATGTGGGCCACCACCTGGCCAGGGATCGAACTCAAGCTGCAGTGACTGTGGACAGCCTCATAGTGCTGCGCTTTAACCCATTGTGCCACCAGGGAGGACCCACAAATGTGGTTTCTATGTAAGAAAGAAAATAGTCACCAAAGATCTATCTTTCTAAAACTTCCCACATCCAGTTATGATGAGGCAAGTCTATTGTAATGTTTATAAATTCAAGAATTTTTAACCACTAGTATAGGCCTAATATGACAGTCTAAATTTTAAAACTTAAAACTCTTGCATGAAAATAAAATTCCTAGGCACACTGGAAAATCAAATTTAAGACTTAACAGGGTATATTAATGCATAAGGATATTCAACATTACAAAATATATCAAAAGGCAGGGCCTCCCTTGTGACCTAGAGATTAAGTCTTAGCCCTGTCACTGCAACAACCTAGTACATTCTCCTGCCAGGGAACTGACCCACATATGGCACAGAAGACCTCTCCTATCTTGCCCGCTGCTCCCCTCAGCAGCGTATTTCAGTCTGCCTGCCTGTTCTGCTCCCCACTCTGTCTCTGCTGAATCCTTACACTGCTTCTGCACCCCCACAACTCTGGGTGACACCCCAGTTGTACTATAAAAAATAAAAATAAATAATAACAAAACTCACACAAACATTTAAAAAAGAAGACAATATATCCAAGCAATGTATTTATAATGACAAGGAAGTATTTAATAACTTTCAAAACAGTCCTGCTATTTAAAAAAAAAAAAATCAGTCAACTAGTCATAAAAAAAGGCTTAATAAAAGACTTATAAAAAATAATAGCCAGAATCTTTCTGAAAGATGATACCAGAATGAACTTTTGTTGGACTACTAGCTCCCCTAAATTATTAGAAAGAACTGTATTAGAGTTAAGGATTGAGAAAAAAAATTATAAATTAATTAAAACTTAAGGTTTAGTATTTTTAATTCCTCAGACACTTCAACATGCTCATGTTAGAAAGCTGTGATCAACCATAAACTACTTTCATATGGTTTGAATTTGTAGAGTCACAAGAAATCTGAAACTACTTTAGATATACTGTCGATTATAGCAAATAAGTAAATACACTGAAGTCACTGAGAGGTGGGATTCTCACCAAGAAGAAATATAAGTAAGAAGCAGGAGACAAAACCTATGGAGATGAATTAGAGCTGGGACTTGATACAGATTCAAGATTGTGTTAAGCATGTTTACATACATGAACATGTATACATATGAATGAATGAATGCATGAATGTATAGGTACATACATACATAGATGCATATAGAAAATAGGCATATATTATCTAGCTTTGTTTATTCAAAGAAGCTAAAAGCAGACTCCCCAGATACAACAAGCATACCTTCCCAGGTCTCAATTTCTAACACCATTTCCCAGTCCAAGGAATCAAGATTCCTTGGGGAAACCCTGGGTGAAAAGAGGTCAAGTAAGCCTAGACCACAGAACTACTGTTACACAGTAAAAAAGTACTAGACTGAAATGAAGACTTAGGAAGCAGCTTGAAGAGCTTCTCCCTGTCGATTCAGATAATAATTTAAAAAGCAGTCAAGAATTACAAACCACTGATGTGGAAACAGTACCTATGAGTTCACACCAAAAATATATGAACAAAAAAATAAAAGAGGAGGGCTCCTGTTTAGAGAAGGCCAATTACTGATGGGTGAGCATGCAGGGGAAACATCATTATTCTGTAACTACCACAATAAAGAATGGCCCATGGAGGTTAAGAGACTACATTGGGGAGGAGGGGGTGGGGGGAGGGAAGTATTGTGATGAGGAGCAACATATGTGCATGAAAATAAAATGTTTCCCCACATATTGCCTTTTAGCAAGAAGAAAAATAGTATACAGAAATCAGCTAACACTGACTGGCTGTCCCAAATCAACCAATGGGTATCACATGTCTCCCAATGTGAGACCCTGAGGACACAATGGAATATTTCAGTTATGAAATATTCTGGCAGGGTGCGCATAACCAGAGTCTAAGTCAGTGGAAACATGACAATAGCATAACATAATGGACACTGCACTTTTAAAAAGAAAAAAGGATGTGATCCTTGATCTCTAAATCACATACAGTGATGATGCAGACTAATGTTAACTCAAGAAAGAAAAAGAAAAAGGAGGGAGGGAGAGAGAGAGAAAGGGAAGAAAGTACCCATATATTTTAAGTTGTCAATGCCATAAATTAAAGAATACTTGAGAACTGTTCCAGATTAAAGGCAAGAATAAAAAATATCGATAACTACAAGTAAGATGCAAGTCTAAGCTTGGTTCTCTGCACTGGATTTTGTGGGAGGCTGGAAAGGTTGTGGATAAAAACATGGTATTGCCTTAATTTTAAAAAATCAAAACAGACCCACAGACTATTAAAAGATTGCATCTAGGGCCCTCCCTGGTGGCACAGAGGGTTAAAGCACAGCACTAAAAAGCTAAAGGCACTTCAGCATGAGTTAGATCCGGGCCCGGGAGATGACCACATGGCACAACAGACCTCTCCTGAATGGCCCGCTGTTCCCCTCAGCAGTGTATTTTGTCAATCTGCCTGTTCTGCTCTCTGGTGAATACTCTCACCACCCCTGCACCTCTGGCCTGTACCCCAGTACTGTAGGCATAAATAAATAAAACTTAAAAAAAAAAAAAGATTGCATCTATATGAAAAACACTGTAACTGATAACTGTACTCGTTATAGTACAGGATAGTATATATGAGAATATCATTATTCTAGGATATATATACTATCTTATATTCTGAAAGAATTCAGAAAAAATAAAAGAGAGATTGCATGTGTGCCTGTATCTATACACACAGAGACAGGGAGGAAGACAAACAGAATATTAAAAAAAGATAAAAGGTATTTTAATCTTCTTTGCACTACTTAGGCAACTTTTCTGTAATACTGAGACAATAATTTTAATACAATCTATGTATCACAAAATCCCCTATCATTCACAAATCCCAAGAGGAAAATATTGTCTCAAACAAATGAACTAAGACCTACATGAGCAGCACCGATGAAGTTTACAGGCAAGTGGGCTCATTCAAGCATCTTGCTGTTTTACAGACTAACAATGTGAAAGAACAGAAATCTATTTCTAAATAACATACAACTGTTTGAAATTTGTGTCACAGTCTTAAAGTATTTCATAAAAACAGAAATACTTTATACAGGACAAGAGAGGAATTAATGGCCTTGATGCTCCCTTGTAAAATAAATCCAAGCATCCATACTTTCAAGTAGATATAGTCCCACATGCTGAAATTCATCTCTTAACAGGATCCATAAATGAGACTTTAATTTTTCAGTAGAGCTTTTGGAAAACATGTTAATTTTGCACATAGTCTTAATTTAAAGCACATCTAAGTGAGACTGAAATCTAATCTTGCCCACAAAGTTTTACCATCAAAAATGAGCAATTTGGCCTTATAGACTGTGATTACAACTGTGTCTCCTTAGAAATACGTGCCAATAAAATAACATCAAAGCAATGGAGTTAATATCATCCCCACCTCCTCTCTATATCAAGGACTCACAGGAATAAAAATGCCAAACACTCTAGCAATTGATCTGAGTCACTACATATTATGCATGTGTGATGTGTGATGGCAACAAGACATGCTACTTAATGCACTGTCTGACTGTGAAGAACTTACAAAGGGAATGTGATTAGCTTTCCCAACAGATTTCCACCATCCAGCAGTCTTTAAGATCAAGACAAATAGGAACTCATTCTGTCTGACCTCAGGGTCTCATCTGACTTCCTCTACATGGTGATTTTAAATTTATTATTCATGCTATATTTTATTTCCACAATCAAGGAGGAACTGGTACACTTCTATCCACATTGCTCCAAGGATAAAGAAATTGAATGTAATTAACTAATACTGACAAACTAAGATAACATCAAAATAAACTATTCTTCAGACATTGCAAAATGTCTAATGATACAATATAATTCCAGCTCATCACAAAGAGATGTCATAAAATCCAAGATACATTAAAAATGAATGGCCTTCTAATATTAGCTGAACTAATATTTCACAGTGTAAAGAAATACACATGCTATACAAGACTGTGATGTTTATGAAACCATTTTTCTTATTTAGTCCTCATATTATACAGGTTTTACAGATAAATACAGGGTGTGTATATATAGTGCACACAAAATAAAATATAATGTATAAATGCAAATATATATAAAATATACATCACACACACACACATATATATACATACACACACACAAAGAGGACAGTAATGCTAAAATCCTCTCACACAGAATCATTATTAATCACATCTGAAGCACTGGGAGAAAGAAAACAGAGCTGATGGCCCTGAAGAGCAACACACATCTCTGAGATGCAGATGTCCATTCTCAACACTGAGGCAGTTGATTAGCAACAGTGACCATGAATATAACAAAAGACCACTTTAAAAATTCACTCTTGGCCCTCCCTGGTGGCTCAGTGGGTTAAAGCACAGCACTGAGAATCTAAAGTCGCTTCCGCATGAGTTCGATTCCCGCCTGCCCCAGAGGTGACCACATGGTGTGACAGACCTCTCCTGACCCGCCCGCTGCTCCCCTCAGCAGTGTACTTCGTCGATCTGCCTGTTCTGCTCCCCACTCTGTCTCTGGTGAAGGCTCTCGCCGCCCCTGAGCCTCTGGCCTGTACCCCAGTTCTGTATGCACAAATAAATAAATCTTTAAAAAAAAAAATTCACTCTTAAAAATGAAAGATGTTTGATTTATACAGTGTCACGTAACAGGCTGTACTATGCTAACAAAAGTGGATTTGTTAAAAAATAATAAATAAGGGCTCTCCCTGGTGGCGTTGCAGATTAAAGCACAGCACTAAGAAGCTAAAGCCACTTCAGCATGAGTTTGATCCCTGCCTGCCCCGGAGGTGACCCACATGGCACGGCAGACCTCTCCTGACCCACCTGCTGCTCCCCTCAGCAGTGTATTTCAATGATCTGCCTGTTCTGCTCCCCACTCTGTCTCTGGTGAATCCTCTCACTGCCCCTGCACCTCTGGCCTGTACTCCAGTTCTGTATGCATAAATAAATAAATCTTTAAAAAAAAATAGTAAATAAATAAATAAAACACCCCCTCTCATTCAATACAATATGGGGTTCCTTCAGAAATTTTCCTTCAGGAAATACATTCCTTCAGAATATATTCATATATTCACAATATGCACAGCATTTTAGGAGGTTAAACATATATGCCAGTTGGATCTTTCCTGTTCCTCTTTTCCTGTAACTTCTTTTCAAAATAAATTGTTTTATGGACTGGTGTTTCTATAGGTCTTTGGAAGGGGTAAACAAGTAGACAACATGTATTTATTAAGCTATGGATAATTTCTATTACAGGCCATTAACGAGACAACATATTTGTTCTAGAAAAAGTATGACAAGGCTAACGTCTTTAATTTTATATACAGTCCTGTTCTTTCTTATCCAAAGGGCCTTAAAACATCTAATAAGTCACTAGTGTTATTATAAAACACAAAAATTCTTTTGTGTAAATTATCAAAAAAAACCTTCATCTTAAATAACAAACTTTAAAATGTTATATCTGAATATACAGTTGAAACTATTTTGCAAACTCAGGTTACCATCAGTTGATATATTTCAACTAGAGCACATAATATTATCTCTGAGCTAAATTTCTTCAGAACTGTTTCCAAACTCTCTTTGCAACTCTCACTAATATAATTCTTCTGGAAAAAATTTAGGGGGTTGATTATTCTCTTGTTCTTTGAATTTAAATATCAAAGTTTGGAAGCACCATCTTAAGCCACTGATTATGCCATGTTTTGCATTCTTCGTACCTACTATTAGGCACCTGTTAGGTAGTTTCCAGATCATTCCTGATGATCTGACTTCTGCACTTATGTGAAATTGACCATGCCCTCTGCTCTTGTCAATCCTTCTCCATTAAATTATCTCACTTTAAAAGGAAGAATAGGGTTCTCCCTGGTGGCGCAATGGGTTAAAGCATAGCACTATGAAGCAATCCACAGCCATGGTTACATGAGTTCAATTCCCAGCCAGGGAGGTGACCCACGGAGCATAGCAGACCTCTCCTGTCTCGCCCACTGCTCCCCTCAGCAGTATTTCAGTAGATCTGCCTATCCTGGTCTGCACTGTCTCTGATGAATCCTCTCACACCACCACCTCTACTCTGGCCTTTATTCCAGTTCTTGTATGCATAAATAAATAAATCCTTTTTAAATAAGAAAAGAAAGAATAACAGTGGTATATACTGTGGGCTCTTGGGAACATATTTGAGCGACAAATTTACCCTCAAACTGAAGAGATTAAGAAATAACATTTTAAAAAGTAGAAAGTCATCCCACTCCAGTTTATTTCAATAACCAATGTTGATATAAAATTAATACGCATAAGCAAATAACAAAGCAGAAGTTGATTCTTCCCTCGGTTCCTGCTATTACTCTTCTCTAAAGTTTTGGATCAGGTATATTCACTGACATACCACTGATGTAACTGTGAAGAGTCTCAACAGCCAAAATATAGATTTTGCCTCAAGTATCGGCCAAGGGTGGCAGATAAAAAACACTCCTATTCCCTCCTTTCTGCTGGTCCTTCTGCTTAACCTTGTACAACCCACCAGCACCAGTCCTTCAATGCAGTGGCTTCATTTGATAATCTAACATAAGTGGCTTCCCTTGAAGCCCCCACATTATTCATTTCTAACACCACCTTTCTCCAGCAAAGGCTGCAGCTTTCCTCCATTTCACTCTTATCAGCTAATAACCAGAAACCAGAAGCCCAGCTTCTAATCATTCAAACTAAACAAATGTTTACACTCATCACTGAGTCTTTCTGGCCCAACTGTTGACTCTGCCAAAGAGGAACCTCTGTGTTCCATCTGTTTGCCAGTCACTCAGCTGGCACCTAACCCATTCTTAACCCATTCCCCTGACAGTCTAAGGAACAACATGCTCAGGGTGGACATTAATGTCCAACCTCAGAGATCTGACATTTGTAATATTTGCCCTACCTTCCTGTCCCATCAACACAGGGATAAGATTCACAAATGTCACTGAAGTGGAAAAACCAAGTCATCTTAGACATCAAACATCAACTCAGGCTTGATTATGCATGCATCAAGCATAGATAGTAGACTTTCCTTCTATTCAAGAAGAAAGCTTTTTTAAAAATATGTATTTTTTCCCATTCCCTTGAAAAGGCAAAGTCAACTGGTGTTTCCCCTTTATTGAATGTATGCAAAAGGTCTCAGTAAAATTTTGACTACCATTAAGTTTCTGGACCATAACTGAAACTATGATTTTATAAATATCCCTCTATTTTCTTTTCAAAAGCAAATAAACAATCAATAGTTAATTAAGACATTGGAAAAGTGACTTCAGTGACATAATTTTAAGATACCTTTGTTTAGGTAAAAAGTATAAAATTAATATGAAATTGATTACAAACATCATGAGCTTCACAGTAAATTCTATTGGAACACATAAATTTAGTAGAAAATTGGCAGACTGAGGAATTCAGAGATCAATTTTTGCAACTCTCACTGCTTAAACAAGATTACAAACCTGAGTTCACTAGTTTATAACACAATAATCTCCTAATGAGCATGTCTAAGGATGAAAAAGTCAGATGGATCAGAGAGATCTTTACTTATTGCTTCCAAAGTAAACAGTCATGTTCCAAATTTAGAAATGCTTTGTGAAATAGTTGCTAAAATTTCAAAAAACTCATGTTATTTGAAATAAATAGGAAAGAAATTATAAATTTATGCCAGTATATACTATTACCTCTCTTCATTGTTCAAGGTGCTGAGACTCTGAGCACCTAAATATATACAACTAAATAAAATTAGAAAATATGGCCAGGTCAGTTCCTTTGGCTTCATTTACAGCCCTGCCCTTTCTATTCAAAGAGCTGCCAACATCTCAGGCAGGTCCTGGAAGTACAGGTGCTCACCAGGACCTACCTCCTACCTCTTGCCCCTACCAATTCTGCCCAGTCCCTCTCCTTCACCCCTTCCTGGAAGCACATCTGACTTTCGCACTAGCTGTTCCCTCTGCAAGGAACACCCTTCCTGGTCATATGGACAGTTCTTTTATGGCTTTTTTGGCCTTTTTGCCTAAAGCACGTTTGTCAGGGAGACCCTCCTTCACCATTCCATCAAAATATAAGTGCCGCCAAAAACTCCTGTCTCCCTTCGATGTTCTTTTTTCCTCCTTGGTAATTAATACTATTTAACACCCCATATGGAGTGTACATTTTTATTGTCTGTCTCCTCTATTAAGATATAAACACTGGCCCTCCCTGGTGGCGGAGCGGGTTAAAGCACAGCACTGAGAAGCTAAAGCCACTTCCGCATGAGTTCGATTCTCACCTGCCCCGGAGGTGACCACATGGTGTGGCAGACCTCTCCTGACCCGCCCGCTGCTCCCCTCAGCAGTGTACTTTGTCGATCTGCCTGTTCTGTTCCCCACTCTGTCTCTGGTGAAGCCTCTCACTGCCCCTGAGCCTCTGGCCTGTACCCCAGTTCTGTATGAATAAATAAATAAATCTTTAAAAAAAAAAAAAAGATATAAACACTGGTATATAATTTGCCCACTATTGTAGTTCCTGTGCCTAGAAGAATACCAAGCACAAAGTAAGTCCTCAATTATTCCCTACAAAAGTAAATAAAATTGCACAAAGATTATTCTTAGATTGGTCTACCAGCTTGCCTTCTTGATGAGCTATGAAGCTTGCTAACTCCATCTCACAGGATATTTGTCTAGTCAAAAGTTCTTCCTACATAGCCTCACCTTTCTTCTCGTCCTCATTTCTATTTTTCTTCTTTCACCTGTATTTACTATTTCAGGTGTTAATAAAAATGGACTTTATTGTAAGCAATCTGAAATTGTCTGGAAAGTAGGCAGGACACAAAGAAATTAGTAAGTAGTGGCCCTCCCCGGTGGTGCAGCAGGTTAAAGCAGTGCACTAAGAAGCTAAAGCCACTTCCACATGAGTTCGATTCCCGCCTGCCCCGGAGGTGACCACATGGAGAGGCAGACCTCTCCTGACCCGCCCGCTGCTCCCCTCAGCAGGTCAATCTGCCTGTTCTGCTCCCCACTCTGTCTCTGGTGAATCCTCTCACCCTCCACATCTCTGGCCTATACCCCAGTTCCATATGAATAAATAAATCTTTAAAAAAAAAAAAAAGAAAAAGAAATTAGTAAGTAGAAAGCAAGATGGCAGGTGCTGTGTAAGGTTTTCCCTCAACTTGGTGTATTTTTGCAGTCTTTGAATCATATTAGCCATGGAAAGGTAGATGATACTTACCTGACCCTTCACTTATATGTATATCTGTTTGCATATAAAGAAAAGAGTAAATTACATTGGTGTTGAGTCAATTCTATTTCTGAGTAAAATTTGAGAAACTACTATTTTAAAGTAAAGCATATAAACCCTTTAGTACAGTTGCATTTTGGCTGGTTATTTTATAGAGCACATTCCTTCCTACCAACTTTAGGTTAATTTAGGTACCAAAAATTAACAGCTAATGAATGCTTTGCTAGCAAGAGACAAATTCATATTTTTAAAAAAGGCTAAATTGTCTTGCCAACACTTATTTAGAAGGAGGGGGGAGGGGGAAGGCCATAGGAGAGGTGAAAAACTTAAAATCAGACCTTAAAAACAAAGTATTCAGAGCAGATGATAGTAAAGAAATTTACAAAACGGAATAAATTAAAGATCAGAATTTTTTGAGATGATTTGACTGCTATTTTTTAAATATATGTATTACATCATCCTTCATATTTGTATAATGTATGGTTTCCCTGTGAAATTCTCACCACCAATTCACCAGTGCACCATCGCCATAGTCCCTTTTGCTCTTCCCACTCCTGTCCTGGTCCTTCTCCCTCTTCCTCCCCTACAGAATGTCTCTGATCTGTAGCTGCTAAAGGCCAGACTTTAAATATTAGAAAGTGTTATATGCCTATAATTTTTTTAAAGGTTCAATTTTGGCACAAGAATCAACACACAAATGGAAAACAATACCTCAAGAAAAAAAATCCTACTATATATGAAGCATAAATACATGGGCAAAGAAGATTGAATGGACAGGACTCCAGGCTTTCTGGAGCTCAAAACCATTCCAACCCTAAACCATCTCAGTACCTATGAGATCCATGTTGGTGATAAGCCAGTACAAATCACACCCCTCTAGCCAAACACCATATAATGAGAATAAACTACAGTTGACAGATGAGATACCTAAAACTGATTATCCTGAGGGTGGAGGGTGACTGGTTTAAATCTTCCACATCAAAAGTCAAAATAAAGGCTGGATTCTATCTTAGATTTGGAAGGATGCACCCTTTCAGAAAGAGAGGTTTAAAAAAAAAAAAAAAAGTCCCAAAGGGCCTCCCTATGGCACAGGAGTTAAAGTCTCAGCTATCACCAGGCAGTGCAGCATGAATTCAATTCCCAGCCAGGAGCAGACCCACATGGCGCAGCCCACTTCTCCTGTCTGGTCAGTTGCTCCCCTCAGCAGTGTATTTCAGTAGATTTACCATTTCTGCTCCCCACTCTGTCTCTGGTGAATCCTCCCACCCCCTGTAACTCTGGCCTACATCCCAGTTCTTGTATGCATTACAAAATAAAATATTTTTTTTTTTTTGAAAAGTCTCTAGCTTGGTTCCCCAGCCAAAGTGAAGGAGGGAAGTCTTGGCTTGCCCTTCTAGGTCTAGAGCGCCAGTGGCAGGGGGGGGGGGGGGGGAGCGGGGCTTTCTGGGAAGAGGCAAGTGTTTTGCTGCGGTTTTTACTCACCACTTGTAAAACTGCCTAGACAAACTGTTTTGGAAAAATGTTTGCACAAGTCATAATTATACACTTTGTGATACGTTTTTAGCCTTCTGTGAACAGAATCAACCCTAAAAACACCTAAGTCTAAAAGGTTTGAATTTTTTTACCTTTCTATTCCCAAGGATAATTATGGAAAATCATGCTGTTGAGGTTAGTCTATAACTCATTTCTCTTCTTACCTTGCACATATCAATATCTGTAGAAATATCATGATGCATATTCTTCTAGAGGAATTTGGGGTTGCACCTTTCTTCACAAATTGTTTTTCTCTAACTATGGCTAGCTCTCTAAAGTGACTAGTAAAACTTAGCCAGGCTGAAAATTCCAACCCAAAATCTGACAACCTCACCAAGTGATCTCCAGCCACCACCAGTAGCCAGAAATCTTTTACATACTCCCCCTCATGATCTCACCCTAGCTGACCTATGGCCAGGAATTAACACATGGTTTTGTTCTAAATGGTCTATTTTTCTTTTTGTTATAGTCACATTCTTAAAAATACCATTCCATCTTTGGTGTTTCCATAAAATTCATTCAAAATTACATCGCAATGTTTAATCTTGTTCATTGTGAACAAAATGGCCAACCTGATAAATGCCCAAAAGTTAGTCTTTCCATAACAAAACCTCCATGCCATGGAGCTGGGAGAGCTTATGCTAACCAAAACATCACTAAGTCAAAAGAAAAATACTGAATCGTGTCAATGTGTGGAATACAGAGGAACCAAATAAAAGTTAAGGAAAAGACAAAATAAGCAAGTTGACAACAGATCTGAAGCATACAGCAGGGGAGAGTGAGCAAATCTAGGGAACACCACAATGGGCTATGGTGATGGCTGACAGGTGATAAAGTAGCAGGAGAACTATGGGGATTATACCTGAGGGGAGGAACCAATTACTATACAAAAATGAACAATGATGTAAGAAAATAAATATTTTTTTAAAATAAAGTAATACAGAATTCTAAGTATTTCTCCACTGAATTAAGTTTACAATACATACATATGTATCTGTTAGAGTATCATAAGTACATTGATATAGATCATCTCATACAATTTTGACAATTTTGTAAGAGGGGCTGATAGTTACCCTGTATAAGAGATGAAGTTCCAAGGTGAAAAAAATAAAACAAAAAACCCAAAACATCCATCCCAATGCAATGAGTACAACTGAAGTGTCTATAAAAATAATATGTTGTATATACATGGAGTGACAAACAAGTTATTAACTCAATTTATTAGATCTTGAGATCTATGTTAAAATTAAGTTATAACTTTGATGTAAATTCAGTGGATGTTAGAACACTTAAAAATGCATCAGTCACAGCTTTTCATTATTTTATTAGTGCAATCAGCAATAACCATGAAAGCAAAGTATAACAAATAAGAACTGATATTTATACTTTTGTGATTTATAAAAGACGAACTTGTTGTTATTCACATACAAATTTTTCTCAGGGAAATGTTTGATAATTATCATACTTAAGTCTGCAGCCTAAAGAAAGCTGTGTTAACAAGTACCATCTACTACATTACTGAGCAATGGATTAATCAATTTCAAGAGTTTCTTCCAAATTTAATAGCTTTTAATATAATGAAGTAGGCAATTTTTATAGCATCTATAAGACATTAGTGTTCTTTAAATACAAACCAACCTAGACTTTAAATGTCATTTGATAGTATAAAATATACTGAGAAACCTATGAAAATTTTCTATTAATTCTTTAAAGCTAAAATTTTAATCCCTGACAAAATACATAGTTACAACACTAAGAATTTCATCTTTCCACATTAAGCTTCACATATTCTACTCAATTAAGATCCAACTTATTTGCAGATGTTGAAAAAAAGAAAAATAAAAGTTAGTTAGAATATAAATTATCAAATAGCTCCCTAAAAGTAGTGACCATAGAAACTCACTGAGTATTTTTTAATTCTGTGTCACAGATAGGGGTTGGTAGTTCATTTTATTTTGTTTCCCTAAGTGAAAAACGTAAGGACTTATACTAGAAAAAAGAATGCATACTGATTATGATGGTAAACAAAAAAAACCAAAAATTTGAATTATCTTCTATTGTGAGGTGGGGAGGGAAACAGATTATCACTCAGTTTTTACAAACTCAAATGTGAATGTGATCACACCTGGAAGTGCAGTCTTCTCTGCCACGTTTAGAATGTCAACATCACTTCCGCTTCCTCCAACCATTAGTACTCTTCATGGTGACTAACACACTGCAGTATATCTTATGTTTATTTCCTCTCTATATAGCCCTGTCTGCTCCTTGAAAGTCATTGTAGTAGGCCCCATACTGCCTGGTGGGAGAAGGCCTGGCCCTTAGACACAGTGAAAACTGGCAAATGAGCACTACTCTTAGTGATAAAGATGAAGGAATAAATTTAACAAGCCCTTAAAATGGAACCAGTTGAAACATTCCAGCTCCATTACTTGAACTAAAATCAGGCTTTTAAACTTTCTATTGACTCCTTAGAATACAGTTTGTGTGTCATAAAGGTCAATCAGCCTAAGCTATGTCAAAACAAATGTCTCTGGCATTTTAGAAAAAATGACCACTGTATTATATACCATATAAGAATAACCTCTGAACACTGTATTATATACCATATAAGAATAAAACTCACACACAAATGCCTATAGCAACATCATTCCTAATAGTCAAAAGGTGAAAAACCAACATAAAAGTGAAATCAATTGATGAAGGGGTACACAAAATACATTGTACCTGCACAATAAAATAATATTTGGCCAAAAAGGGAACTGAAGCTCTGATGCAGACGACAACATGGAGGAGTCTTGTAAACTTGATGTGAAGTGATAGATGGGAGCAGGAAAAAAAACCACACACTATAATTGTATAACTCCATTTAGATAAAAATATTCAGAGCAGGAAAATCCACAGAGACTGAAAAGTCTATTAGTGGTTGCTTAGGGCCGGGACAGGGCAGAGAGAGGTGACAGGTGACATGTACAAGGTAGATACAATGTTCTAAAATTGACTGTGGAAGGGTTGTAACTCTGTGAGGATACCAAATATCACCCTGTGTGTTTAGCTGATGTGTGTGGCATATGACTAATATGCCGATAAAGTTATTACTTATAAAGAAGAGCATATAGGATCTTCTATACTCTTTATATTCTATCTTCTTCTGTTTTAGCTTTATTCAGATTTTTGCCTCTTCTAGTCACTTTTCCACAACAAAGCCAGGTGATTCCTTAGTTTTATTTTCCTCCTACTTCACTGATCCCCCAAAATAAACTACATTAGACTGGAGAATAACTGACAGACTTTTCCACTCTCAAAGCTCTGGCAAATGGCTCCTAGACACCAAAGGGAACGGAATAAATTGCAACTGAGCTGAAACACAGTTGTCTTTTTCTGTCATCCTCAGTTTTAGACAGCAAACTTTCCCTGGGCATATGTCTGGTTCACTTAGTTTTTGTTTTTCAAAACCACCACTAAACACCCTAAAGCAATTTCTTATTTGTTAGGCAAGTCTCATGACCACAACAATGAGTAATTCACTAGAAATAAGTCTACTGAGCATTAAGAAAGAACAGAAGAAATCATCCCCAGATAGGGACCAAAGTTTGTTAGAGGGAGGTGAAGAGTATTACCCTTCCTTGCAATTTGCAACAGCTGCCCCTATTCACCCTGTACCCCCCCCCAAAAAAAAATACAAAGAAAACAAAACTTGCTGTCCAAGTGTAACTTCAAGAAAAGCAACCTTGATTGCTACAGACTTCCCTTTCTTTTTTTTTAAGATTTTTTTAATTTATGCATACAAAAACTGGGGTACAGGCCAGAGGATGGGGGGATGGGTTAGAGTATTCACCAGAGAATGGGGAACAGAGCAGGCAGATCTACTGAAATAACACTGCTGAGGGGAGCAGCAGATGAGACAGGAGAGGTCTGCTTCCCCTTGTGGATCAGCTGCCTGGCCAGGGATGGAACTCTTGCTGCAGTAGCTGCCAATAGCTTCATACTGCTGTGCCTAACCTCTTGTGCCACCAGGGAGGGCCCTAGACTTTCCTTTCTGAGCCTACCTTGAATAAAAAATTTAAGTGCCTGCTGCTAAAAAGGACCAAATATACATTGCTACAAAAAAAAAAAATTTTTAATTTTGCCTACGTACATCTTACATTTTCTGATAACCTTATCCAAACCTTCTTATTATGAACACTGTAGAGGAGGGGGGAAATGGTGAACTCAATAAAGAAAATAAAACAAAACAAAATCTCCTGAGAGGAAACAGGACCTGCGACTGCTTAATAACTGTTTGATCTCAAAATCAGTTTGCTGGAAACCCTGAATGCTGTGAATAGGTGTGCTGACAATCTGCACGAGAACCACAACTTACAACTTACTGCCTGAGTGAACAGACACAGGGAGTGCCATCTGGGCGAGAGATGGCAGCCATCCAGCCATTCCAGTGGAGTCTGGATACCAAACTCAGAATAATGACAACATCCAGCTGGCAATTTGCTAAACAAAAGGTTCAGCCACATAACCACCCCCCCCTTCTTTTATTTTTTTCCTTAAGAATTTTACTGTAAAGCTCCATCAGCACTATTTTTTTTTTTTTAGGAAAACAATTTTTAAAAACATATCGAGACACTAGCCTCAATAGGGGAACATACATTATTTCCAGTCTTTTTGCTTCTTGGAGAATGACTGCACCAAAAATAAGGAAACCAAGATGACAGGTCCAGTCATGCTATATGATTTTGGTACATTTTATGGCTTATATAGGCTATAATTTTTTCTCTATGAAATAAAATGGCTTGGACTAAATAATCCCATGTCTACAAAGCCAGACCCATTTAATGCACATAACACTACACAGGGCTTTCATCTTACAGATACACCAAATAAAATAAGGTTCAAAAAAACCTTAATGCTACCTCTCAAGTTATTAATTTTCTGATGACCTGCTACAAAGAGTTTCTATCATCTCTTGATAGCGATTAGGGAAAGAAAGTGCAATGGAATGGCCCATCAGAAGGTCAATCCATACCACTGGTAGAGCACAGCAATACATCCATCTTCAATAAAATAATGGAAATGACTCCTACAGACTGCAGTGAAAAAATGAGTTCTGTTGTCTATGGACTTAGTGAAAGTCAATATATCTTTCAACTCTACATCAGGAATTATTTTCTGAGGACTTTTTCCAGTTCCCTACTCCCTCCCAAAGTTGTGCTGTACATCTAGTTGTTACTGATATCTGCTCTTGCCATGTATCTATTTCACCTTGCTTCTAGGTTGTCACATCCATGAAGGCAGGAAAGGGACTTGTATAGCTACTTTCTTCAGCTCTTAGCACTCTGTGCAAAACCAAAGTGCTTTCAACTCTGAATCTAAAAAGGAGCATACAGACTCATGTATCTGCAAAGTCCAGAAATAGCTTCAGGCAAAGCTAGATTCTGCTGTTCAATTGATAGTTAATAATCCAGCTCTCTCGGCTCTTTCTTGTGGCTTTATAAACACTGACTCTTCTCTCATAGCAAAGCCACTGTACATCCAAACTACAACAATTGTTTCCCTTCTACCCCCATCCCCCCCAACTAATTACAGTCATCTCTCTCATGGTTTTTTCGGTCTGTATATATCCTACAAACAACCACTATGGCACTAGAAATGCAACCTGCATTGAACAAGTGAACATATGCCAATTTCTTGAGCATGAGCAGGTATTTGTTAAGGTTAAAGTTATGGACAAACACTGTAAGAAGGGGACCCACCAAGAAAAAATCAGATCCCATTTCCAGAAAAAATAGAAAGTAGACAAGGAAAGTAAAAACAGCAGATGTTGGCCCTCCCTGGTGGCGCAGTGGGTTAAAGCACAGCACTAAGAAGCTTAAGCCACTTCCGCATGAGTTCGATCCCTGCCTGCCTGGGAGGAGATCCACATGCCGCGGCAGACCTCTCCTGACCCGCCCGCTGCTCCCCTTAGCAGTGTACTTCGTAGATCTGCCTGTTCTGCTTCCCACTCTGTTCCTGGTGAATCCTCTCACCCTCCGCATCTCTGGCCTATACCCCAGTTCTGCATGAATAAATAAATCTTAAAAAAAAAAAAAACAGCAGATGTCGACTGCAACTTAGTTGTTTGCTTAATTAAATGTAATCACATTTATAACATAGACTTTGTCCTCTTAGACTGATTCTAACTACTCCCTGGTACGCAAACAGATTCTTATGAAGTATGCCATGATTAGCTTAGTATGCCTTTATTTGAGATGAAGGATGAGGTCCACAAGTAAATAGCAAAGAGAAAATAACTGTCTTAAGCTAAAACATGAGTTTTAGGAGTATGTCTCCTTACACATTATACAAAAAAAATGAATTCAAAATGAATCAAAGGCTGAAAGAATTAAAACTCTCAAAAAAAATTATAAACATACATGGCCTTGGATTAGACCATGGTTTCTTAGATATGACACCAAAACTATAAGCAACAAAAGAAAAATAGGTAAGTAGGGCTTGACTAAAATTTAAAGCATTTGTTCTTCAAAGGACACCATCAAGAAAGTCAAAGTCAACCCAGAGAACAGGGATAAAACATTTGCAGCCAACCATAAATCAGAGAGGGAGAGGAAGAGAAGTCAAATAGGGGAAGGAAAAGCATAGGGATGTTGGTGATAGTTCATGGGTGAATGGGTGGTGGGAATTTTATTGGAAGTACACCTGAGAGAAGAAAGCATACACTGTACAAAAATGAAGAATGATGTAATATATATATATGTATATGTTCAAAATAGCATGCTTCAATATAACCAACAAGTAGAACCATCTCAAACTAATGAATGAGTAAACAAAATGATATATCCACACCATGGTATATTACTCACAAAAAAAAAAGGAATAAAATACCAATACATGCTACAATATGGATGAACTCTGAAAACATTAAACTAAATAACAAAATACATTAAATGAAACAACAACAACAAAAAAAAATGACACAGTGCCCAGAACAAAATCTAGACACAGAAATCAAAAATTAAATCAGTTGGGAGGGAAAAGTGGTAAGTGACTCCAAGTACAGATTTCTTGGTAGGGGAGGAGACTGAAGGGAGGTGTTAAAAATGTCTTATAAGGACCCTCCCTGGTGGTGCAGCGGGTAAAAGCACAGCACTAAGAAGTTTAAGCCACTTCCGCATGAGTTCGATACCCGCCTGCCCCTGAAGTGATCCACATGGCGTGGCAGACCTCTCCTGACCCGCCCACTGCTCCCCTCAGCAGTGTACTTCAGTCAATCTGCCTGTTCTGCTTCCCACTCTGTCTCTGGTGAATCCTCTCACCCTCCACATCTCTGGCGTATACCCCGCTCTGTATAAATAAATAAATCTTAAAAAAAAAAAAGTCTTATAAACTAGACAGTAGTTATGGCTACAGAAATGAGTATCCTAAATACCAGTGAAATGTACATTAAAGAGTGAATTTTATGGTGTGTGAATTATACAGCAATATTTTTCATAATTCAAATATGGACTAGATATTACTAAGGAATTAGTATAATTTTGATAAGGATGACAGTATTTTTGAGATAATAGGAGACATTGAACCCTTTTGTGAAGATGCACATTAAAGAGTGTAAAAGTCAAATGACATGATATCTTGTATATATTTTAGTTCAATAACAACAACAAAAAAAGATAAATTAACAGGTATCCATGCATTGATTCCCTCCTCTCTATTTTTGGGTGCTTGAAATTTTTCAAATAAAAATAAAAAGAATGATTATGTGGCAATTAGACCAGTTCCAGGTAATAATAATCTAAGTACAGAAATAATGAAAACAAGTCCTAAAGTCCACCCAAAGAAATTTACAAAATCTGTCTGGTGTTTCCATGACTTCTAGGACATTCCTTCCTAAGACATTTCTTCTTACCAACAAAAGCCATGTTTTAAGGCAGTATTTTCCCATATTATATTCCCATTTTTTATATTCCTCAAGATATAAACAAATAAAAATGTTCAATGGAACTTGAAAGTTCGAGAAACACTTGCTATCTAATTTTCAGTCAAAAGCTCACAGGCCCTGTGAATCATCCGAAAGAAGCTAGAATATACCTCATTTGGGAAACTCACAAATCCAGCATACCTATTAAGCTCATAAAATATGTCTCTTGCAACTCTGGCAGAGAATCAGGAGCAAGACAAATACAAGCTTTTGTCTGTTTTAAGATTCACCCTGAACCAGAGTTGGTGAAAAGCTGTTTTAAGAGCAAGAAAATTTTTGCTCAAGAAAAGATATTTGAGGCCTCATTAAGCCACAGCACTGTGTAGCTGTCCACAGCCACTGTAGCATTAGTTGGATCCCCAGCCAGGGAGCTGACCCACATGGTACAATGAACCTCTCCTATCTTGCCCACTGCTTCCCTCAGCAGTGTGTTTCCATCAACCCACCTGTTCTGATCCCCACTCTGTCCCTGGTGAATCCTCTCACCCTCCATACCTCTAGCCTGTACCCCAGTTGTTGTATACATAAATAAATACATCTTAAAAGAGAAAGAAAAGATATTTGAACTGAATCTGGAAAACAAAAAAGTAACCCGGCAATGTTTATTCAAGACAGGAGAGTAAAGGAACCAGGTACAAGGATGCAAAAACAAAGGGTCTCATGAAGCATGGGGGAGCTGAGAGACCCTCCCTGCTGTTAGAGGGAAATGGGATACATGAGAGGAGGAAGGGCCAGGCAGGGAAGTGGTCACTTGAAAGCCAATGCAGGACTGAACAAAGGAGTGAGGAGCTCAAAGAGGCACTTCCTTTGGTGTCCCCATAGATAGATATCCACCCCAAACATAACAACAGCTCTGGCCAAGTCACTATTCTGTAAAAGAAATGATATGCTAAGTGCAGCAACTTCCCAATCCACATTTATAATTACTCAAATTTCTGCTGAGATATAATTCACTCACAGATTTAACTTGTCCTACAATTGACTGCCCATACAGGAGTTTTTTAATGTGCAATTTTCCCGTATTGCACACCTGGAAACTACTTCCCCAAAATCTTTTTTTCTTTCTATGATACTTTTATTTATAAAAAGGGGAGAAAGGGCCCTCCCTGGTGGTGCAGCAGGTTAAAGCACAGCACTGAGAAGCTAAAGCCACTTCAGCATGAGTTCAATCCCCACCTGCCCAGGAGGAGGCCACATGGCGAGGCAGACCTCTCCTGACCCGCCCGCTGCTCCCCTCAGCAATGTACTTCGTAGATCTGCCTGTTCTGCTCCCCACTCTGTCTCTGGTGAAGCCTCTCGCAGCCCCTGCACATCTGACCTGTACCCCATTCTGTATGCATAAATAAATAAATCTTAAAAAAAAAAAAAAGAGGAGAAAGTTTCCAACATATGCTGCTGCCACTTCAAAGAATTCTCCTTTATTACTTAAAAACTACAGTTATTTCTGATCACAAAAATATACGGAGAACTGATGAAACTCAACAAAAATGAAGTAAACAACCCCATCAAAAAATGGGCAGTAGAGCTGCCCATAAAAAGACACTTCTCCAAAGAGGAAATGCAGATGGCCAACAGGCATATGAAAAAATGTTCAACATCACT
>NW_004567106.1:7379746-7380832 GCF_000260355.1 Condylura cristata | reverse complement strand
GTGATGGGAAACCCGTGGGGATTACAATTGAGATGAAAAAAAAAAATGTGCAAAATGATGTAAAAATAAACTTTTTAATAAAAAAAAAAAAACTACAGTTATTTCCTGTGTTGTACTTGCAATTATCAACCCTGCCTGAAGCTGAGGTTAAAAACTGTCCCATCGCTGCCTCACTGGGAATTTGATTTTTAATCAGTTTGTCTGCAGGCATCGTGCTTCTTAAAAATAAATAATTAGTTGAGAACATTGAAGGGTTTAGTGATTTAACATGAAGTCCCAAGTTTCTTGATGCATCTATGTAAAACACAGATTATATATAGCACACCCCTTACATGATCCTTCCAAATACAGGAAGCACCTCACCTAGTAGTGAGCAGATTTACCTTCATACTGTGAACTGTGGTGTCTGGTTTTATTTTTATTAAATGAGGATTATAATGATTTAAAATTCATCCAAAAAATTATGTATCAAATTAAATATATGCATAGGGTTATTTAACAATAAAAACAACGCCCATTAATTTAAAAGAACAAGCAGCTAAATTTTCCAGATACCTGTAGAAGTGGTTTTGAAAAATATAGTAATTAACTGCCAGGGAATCCTGCCTTTGCCTAAATAAAAATATGATTTCAAGTTGTATTTCCTTGACTAAAAAGTTCAGGATTTTATGATAGGGTTGAATGGATTATCAACTTATATTTACGGGAATTTCTCCTTCCTCCCATTCCCCAAGCATAAAACTTCATTCAGATGTTTATAATTTCTCAAGCACAGAACAGACTCTACATTGCTATTCCATTGCTATGGGTTATTTAATCTGGTCCACACAGGTATGTCTAAAAGAAGATAAAGGGCATAATCACGTATGACTGACAAACTTTCAAATATATTAAATTCGACTGACTCTTTCTTTAGCTATTTCAGTCTTAATAGTCAATCCTCCTTATTGCTTTCCAAAAAGCAAAGAAAACATTTTACATTAAAATATAAATACAGGCCCTCCCTGGTGGCGCAGCGGGTTAAAGCACAGCACTGAGAATCTGAAGCCACTTCCGTATGAGTTCGATTCCCGCCTGCCGCCTGCC
>NW_004567106.1:7322442-7379191 GCF_000260355.1 Condylura cristata | reverse complement strand
TTTTTTTTTTTTTTTTTTTTTTTTGCCTTCAGAAGGTAACTGTCTGTGACAACCCAGATTTAAAATTATCACATAAATATCAAGCATAGAAAAGTAGCCAAGATTTCATGTAAATGTGCAGTTGTCTGTTTCCTAGTAAAAACAGAAGAGTCACCATACATCTATTGATGTCTTAAATTTTTTAGAAATATCCTTTTCCCTTTTCCTTGATTGGCTGCACAGGGAAACTATGTTCTCAAGGGTTAAGTCTGTTGTAACTGAAAGTTGCAGAAAAATATCTAAAGTCCTGTGTATTCTGTTACACAAATTTGAAAAAATAAGGATATACACTTTATAAAATGAACAACCATGGGAGGAAATGCATTTATCTCGACCTATTTTCACAGTTTATCACCTCTTAAATAATTTTCTTAAAATATTCATTACTTTTAGTACACTTTGGCAATGTCTGTTGACTTTAACCTGTTCTTACCCATTACATTATTTGAAGGTTGTTTTTCCCCTATTTTCCACTAGAAAATTCTCAAGGGCCAACGACAAGTTCGTGTCATACTCCACTATATTCCCAGAACCCAGCACCTACCATAAAATGCATAATAAAACCTGAATGAGCAAATCTTTCATAAATACTACCAGCAACTGCATAATGTTAAGCAATATTCAAAGAAGTACATTTAGAAATTTTTAAGCCAAATCTGAGCAATAAAACATAAAAATTAGCTATAATACACATATTAGAAAATATTAGATTTTAGTCCTCCAGATAGATAGTATAAACAATTTCTACTAGCTTCAGACCCTATAGCTATAAAAACTCAATCTTTTTTCAAAAGCAATTTCTATTCTGCAGTGAAAAGGTACTATAAAATGCGAGCATTACCAAGCAGCTCCTGAACCATGAAAGAAACAGAAATTTGTTTTTGTTTTATTAAATGTGACTGAAGGTTGCAATGAATTTTGAGACAGGTACTCTGAATAGAAGGGTATGATTAAAAATCTTATGTAGAAATTGTATATTAACAACTCAATGACTGGGAATATTTCCAATTTCTTGGACTAGAACACAGAGACAAAAGAACAATGGCTTCTCCTCAGAAATCAGAAGCAGAAAGCACTGTCACAGAGGTACTGAGATTCAAACCAGTCACTGAGAAATAGATGAAGAGAGTAGGTTCTCAATATATTGGCAGGACACTGATTCTTGGTTACCTGGATGGACTGTGTCTTCAACACCAACTTCCATACTGAGCACCTGTTATGCTTAGTTCCAAAGAGATGATCCACAATAAATACAAACCTTAAAGCTTTGTTTTCAAGAGTGAAATTTATTTCACTCAATTTGAGACAAAATAAATACACAAGATATTTTAAGTAATTCAATGAAGGGAAGGAAAGTAATGCAGGAGTGAAATGGTGATGAAAATGGAGAGAGATGGATGAGAGATGGAATATGGGGGGAGAAGGGATTGAGGTATCCGTGGAAGAGAGAGCACGGGAGGAAAAGAGCAAAAATGTGGGACAGTCGTTCCACCCACTGCAAAGGGAAAAAAAATACCTCCCACACCTGTGCCCTAAGACTGAGTTTCACGACCATCACTTCTAGCCTTCACAACCTAAGGAAGATTCAGGTATATATTCATATTTCCACTCTGCAAATGAGCAAAGGTAGCACTGAACTGAGTCCAGGCCACACAGCTAGAAAGCAGAAGAGTCCAGATTCAAACATATGATGTCTCTCTCCTTCACAAAATCAGCGCAAGCAAGATAACAGTCTAAATCTCTCTTACACACGGTTTTTAAAAAATTAAACTTTCAACACCTAATCCAAATAGCTCATAACTGCATAGACCTACTGAGTGCCAAAAATGTAATGAGACAGATTAACTCACAGCAACTTTGCATTTATGAGGAGTAAATGTGATTTTTTTTTAAAGATTTATTTATTTATTCATATAGAACTGGGGTACAGGCCAGAGATGTGGAGGGTGAGAGGATTCACCAGAGACAGAGTGGGGAGCAGAACAGGCAGATCGACGAAGTACACTGCTGAGGGGAGCAGCGGGCGGGTCAGGAGATGTCTGCCACGCCATGTGGTCACCTCCGGGGCAGGCGGGAATCGAACTCATGAGGAAGTGGCTTTTAGATTCTCAGTGCGGTGCTTTAACCCGCTGTTGCACCAGGGAGGGCTGTAAATGTGATTTTTAAGAGCAGGAAAAGGAAGCACCGAGAGGCTAGTTGTCTGAGGATACTCTTCGTTCTGATGATGATCTTTAACAAGCACATTCCATGCCACTCCAACTATGTGGTCAAGGGATAGCCACCCCAACTGCATAGAAGGATTCCTTAAGTGCACCGGACAGGTTTCTGACTGCTCCAAGAGTACCTCACCCAGGGTAGAGACTTAGCAGGACTTGCTCTTATTTCACAGGCATATTACAGCCTGGCTGCTGGTTCAGATTCTACCAATCTATCTGTCACTTCACACAAAGTTTCTTAGCTTCTCAGGCTTTTGACTTTAACACCTTTAAAGTGAGGAGCTTAAGATAAATGGTATGGAATGTCTTCCAGTTCTAATCATCTATGGTTTTGTTTTATGTAAAACTCAACTACAAACATATGAAGAAACTGGATCACTTGCATGAAGAGTAGTCTAATTTATTGATGATTAAATATTAATTTATAACCTAGGTGAGCAAAATAGATCTTGGTTTCTCAATCACCACAAAGTCGATAGCTACTTTTCCAATTTCTCTAAATTAGAAACACAAGTTTAAGGTATTCTTCAAGGTGCCAACAAAATCAGTTAGAGAACAGACAAACTTTGTGTCCCAAGTTAAGTGACCTCATGGAGATAAGTGCCAACTTTGCTCACTCCTTTGTTGAAATACACTTTGTTTTTCTTTCCTGGAAGTATTTTAAAAATCTTGCCAGAAACAGCTCTAGAAAATAGCACATTTAATCCTCCTTAATGCAAGAGAGTGCCCTGAGGACTTCTAGGTCAGTCACTGCAGTTGCTCTAGACTCTCCACCACCACCACCACCACCACCCCCCACAACCACCTGACAGGAGCAGCTGAAAGCATGCTGGCCTTTGGGTATGAGATATAACAGCCTCATGCATAGAAGCATCAGTACATTTCACCACCCAGACCTTCTAGTCACAACAGAAAGATCAATCCCAGCAACAGCAGCCACAGTAACACAAAAATGGCTTAAAATGAAGAATACTCAGTGAAGTCCAGCACTGGTACCAGGGTAGAAAGCCTTTTAATTCAGCCAGGAGATAACTTCCAGTGAGGAGGCATGTCATAACAATGTGTGTAATAACAATGAAATAACAATAACAACATGGGTTAATGCCACCAGACATAGAAGACATGCAGTCAAATACAGGACTATCTATTTGGAGTTCAAAACCTAGAAAATTAAAATAAGTAGAGGAAATTGGGAAAAAATGTAGAGTTTTTTTTTTTATCCTAGGACCTATATTTCTCTATAAACCAACTATACTATATTTCAGGGTAATATTCTTGCAGGCCTCACTACATCATGACCTTTTTTTAATAAGACCATTCTGGAAACGAACTCAGAGATCAAACAATGTATATTTTTAAAAAGTAGTTTCAGACTTCATTTCAGGAAGAAATGTCTGTGTACTGAACAAAAGGAAGCTACAAATGTCTTAAAACTCTGCTGTTTCTTGCAGACAAATCAACTGGGAGGCAACCTTCCATAGTCTGAACAAAATAAAGCTTAGGAAAATGCCTGAACTCAACAGTGATTATTGTCGTGCTTTGGGTTTACAGAATTTGCCATTACCTTTTCATACAAAAGTATGAAGGAAAACATAAAAAAGGAAGACTATCATGTAAACTAAAACTTTTTAAGAGATCATTTTAAAAAAACTAAATGCATGCGTAAAAAATCTGAAAACAAGGTTTTTTTTAATATTTTACAAAAGAACAACCTACTGTTGTCTTGAATCTAAACTCGACTGCAAACCCAAATCAGAACAGAAACCACAAGAATGAAGAACTAATCAGATTTTATTCAAAAGAAAAAACTACTCTTGCCTCAGAAATGCTAAGATTCACAATAAATGTTTTATTGTGACCCAGCAATCCCATTGCTAGGCTAACACTCAAGAAAATTAAAACAGAGGCCTTATGTATAGAAGCATTACTCATAATAACCAAAAAGTGGTAACAAACCAAATCTTCAGCAACTGATAAACAAAATGTGTGAAGAAAACATATACTTAGGTTGAATAACAGAATATTATTCAACCATTAAAAGGAACAAAGGGTGAACTCCAAAAATACTGTTTAAAGTGGTCAACCATAAAGATCATCTAGAATATGATTCCAACTATTTGAACTCCTCAGATTAGTGAAATCTATAAAGAAAGAAATTGAATGTGTGGTTACCAAGGGCTGAAGGAGGAAAGAGTAGAGAGTAACTGGTAGTGGGTGGGAGACTTCATTTTTAGGATGATGGAAATTCTGTAAAACTTCAAACTAATCATAAGCAAACTATGGGTATAACTGCAACCATAGTTTAAACTGAAATTAGATCCTTGGCAAAACAGAAAAGCGAAGATATAAGCTAACTCTGAGACCTTGACTGAGTTACTTACACACCCTGCATTAAACCTTTACAGTAAAAACCAAAGGTCACAGAGTTGTATATCCTAAAAATTAAATATCCAATCATATCCTTAGCACAAAGTAAACAAGTTTGATAAACTTTTACTTCTGTTGTTGTGATCAAATCCAACACTGAAAAAAAATTTAGACAGCCTTTAGTAAAAATGACTCCCTAGAGTTGTGCTGTCCAACAGGAGCCACTAGCCACAAATAGTTACTTGAACTCAACAGAAACTAAAAATTCAGTTCTTCTATCCCATGAGTATTTCAAGTGAGTAATAGCCATAAGGATCTGGCGGCTATATTACTGGACAACAGAAATCCAGAAAAATATGAAAAGATGAATTTTTGTAGCTCAAGATTATTTCTACCAGAATTGCACTAGCTATGCACTAGCATCAAGGAAAAGTACGCAAATGAACATGTTACACTTCATATCAAGTTTTAAACTTTACCATCCAGCTTAAGAGATGTTCAGCATCAACTACTTAAAGTGCTGTCGAGATAGTAATAAGATGATAAAAAATTAAGTTGGTGAATGTTCACCAAAAAGCATTTCAAAGTGGAAGAAGCAAAAATATAACAAACTGCAACTGAAGTCCTTATCAAAGGTAAAAAAACACTTCCAAACTGTAAAACAATGACAGCCTGTAAGTACCACACAGAGGACCGGCAAAGGAATTCAGTAAATGAGAAACAGCAGTCTCTGAAGTCAACCAAATGTTTGTGACACCGATGTCTCACCTATTCATTACATTTTTAAAGTATTTTTAGGAATTTAAGTCTCTGCAGCTATTACTAGTTTAACCTTTACCTTATGTCAGTAGGAGACTCAATCTCCAAAAGCACTAGAAATGTATTTTAGCCAGTTGTTTTCTGTGAAACAAAAATTAAGTCCTGTTTTTTAAATCCTCTTCTTTGTTACTTTTAGTAATCATTTTAAGAAGTCACCCCTCACTAATTCTCACTTTCACCATCACACTGGATGCTTTTTACTACCCGGAGAATGCTGCAAACTAGAAAAGCACCATCAAGCAGGCAAAAGCAGCTGGATATGTGCAGTCTAAGTGCCCTTCAGGAACAAGTGTAGGCACCTGTCCACCTTCAGTTAGATTAAGGGAGATTCTGGGTCACTGTGTTTGGTTATTTGGTTCAGATACCATAATAATAATGAATTCATATTTATGACAGAATGTTGAATAATAATTAAAATACTCCTCTTGTTGCAATTCAAAAGCTTTCACAGTCAAGATATATTACTCCTATGAAGGAGCTAAATGTAGCTGTCGGAAGAAAAGGGTGAGCATTTGGCTTTAAAGTAAGTGCACTTTGCTCATCTTATTCCATCTGGGATATACCCTGTAATTAAGCTTGGACCTTGCAAGGCACTTTTCCCTGGAGAACTTTAAGTGCTTTAAAAACACAGACTAATCCACCTTTATAATATTCCCAAGCAGCAGAGAGACTCTCTAAAACACACACAAAAACTGAAGGGATTTTCCTGAAAATTACACCACTCAGAAGTTAGTTGATTCGAGATGAGAATTTATATGCTCTGGCTCGGCACTCACATACACTGAACCAGATTTCAACAGACCACTAGAAAATAAGGATGTTTCAGTATGAGGCAAAGTCTCTTAAGAAAGACTGGCAAATTCCCAGAAAGTCAGACCTCTTGGCAGAATTATTAGTGGCCACAGGAAGTCTTGAAAGAATGGATCTTTGCTTACTCAAAAGGCAGGGAGAGACACATTAACATCTCAAAGATGTGTTCACACACCAGATATGCATTTCTAATGTCTTCACCTTCCTCAATTGGAAATAAGTCACCAGGTTAATTGTTCATATAAAATTATAAAACCTAGTATTTTATACTTTATAATCTCAAATACTCAGTTTGTATCTAAACTCTAATTCTCATGTTATATGTAAGTGTATAATTAAACAGATGATAAACTAAGCCTAAGTGTGTCTGTCAAGTGAGCCAGTTGCCAACCTTGGCATTGACCATTTCAAAGAAATCCTCTTTTCAAGATGGGATATTGAGCTTCACCTCTCAGAATGGGCAGTTTACTCCAGAAACACTTCCTTTTCTTATCTTTTGATGTTATGTCCTTGCCTTAGTGTTCATCTAATCAGACAAACCATAATAATAGGGGAGAGAACTGAATATTGGCAGACAAAAACTACTTTTTTCCTGTATTTCAAAAAAGACCTTATAGCCCTTGCTAAACTCCATTTACATATTAAATTCTGGAACACCATTCAAAAACTTATGTCTACACAAAAAACCTCAAATGCTAATAGCAGTTTTACTTAGGATTACCATATTTGGAAGCAACCAAGATGTCTTTAATAAGTAACTGGATAAACAAACTGATCTGGAAAGGCTACATACTGTATAACTACAACTATATATCAATTCTGGAAATGGAAAAACTGTAGACAGTTAAAAAAAAAAAAGCCAAAAGTGAAGAGGTAATGGGATGAAAAGCACAAAGTATATTTGAAAGTTTTCTCTCAGGTGCTGTACTAATGGATACATGCCCTTATACTGAACACCGCAAACCCTAATGTAAACTAGGAATTCTAGTTAATAGTAACAAACATTGGCTCATCAAATTTTAGTAAATGTACCTCACTACTACTAGATGTCAACAAGAAGGGAAAGAGAATTTAGATGTACTATAGGAACTATTTTCTGTACAATATTTTTTTGTAAATCTAAACTTACTCTCCAAAGCATTCTATTTTTTTTTTAATCCTGACCAACCTTCCTTTATGTTGCTTTATTAAGCTAAATAAAGATATTTTTTTTTAAATTTGGCCAGGGAACAGAGCTAATTGCAAAAAGAAAGAATAAGCAACCAATTTGCAATTTTGGGCTACAGTTCACACTGAGTAATCTCATCTGATGTGCCAGATTCTCTGTTCAGGGACTTCACTTTTCAATTACATTACTAGGTCTCCTGCTATTATAAGTCCAAGTCTAAACCATACCGTAAGTTCCCTGCAGGCAGAGACTAAGTCCTAGCTATTTCCTGTCCCCATTGCTGAACCTACTGAGAAAGGACAGAAGGGGGGGAAAGAGAAAGGAAAAAAGGAAGACCTTACAAAATTTTCCTATACCAACCTCATCAGGAAATCCACGAGGTACTCCAATCAAATATGATACACTAAAACTGAGTTTGATCAAGAGACAATGTTTTTTAAGGTTAACAATGGTTTACAACATTACATATGATGTGAAAGTATAGGGTCACACCCTTCATGTGTATATTACCACACCACACCCACCACCAAGTTTTCTACCACATTGTTTTCTACCACAGTTCATTGTGCCCCCTCTCCACTTTGCTCCCCCCATCTCCCTCCAGCTCTGGTAACCTCAATTCCACAGTCAGATTTCTAGGCTTTGTTATTGGTTTGGGTTTTCTGAGCCTTTGTTTCTTTATATTCCACATATAAGTGGCACCATAAGCTATTTGTCTTTCTTCTTCTGACTTAACTCACTTAGCATAATCAAGGGGAACTGGAGGGCACCATCCATGTTGAAAAGACAACTTGTAAAGGCAGAGAAGAGTTAATGTTAGAGAGGACAAAGAATCATGCCTGAAAAGTCAAAAGGTGACAGCAATCCCTGGAAATCAGGAAGGGAAAGGAAGGAAGAGTGAGGAAGTGTTGGGGGAAAGAATGCCCTGAACAATCTCCACACAGGTTTTCTGGACTCCACCCCTCACTTCATACCAAAGCCATAAGGACACTAGAAACTACAAATTCCATCATCACCGGAGGGCGGATGCTGAGACCTGACGGTGGATGTAAGCAGCCAGACTGGTATAAAACCAGACATGTGGGCCCTGGGAGTCTCTCGGCTTTTGGCACTTGGTCTTTTGGCCTCTTGACTCTTGGCTTGACTAAGCTTTCTCCAGGTCTCAAGTGTGCCAGTGGGATTCCAGATCAGTGGAACTAGTAGGATGCATAAGCCTATTTACCTCCCTCTTTCTCTCTCCCCAAGTTCTTCATTCCCCTTCTTTTGTAAGTAAACCCTTTATTAACCTTTATGTGTATGTCTGCAGGTATTTTAAGTCCTTTTAAGCACATGGGTGAGGACCCACAGTCAGGTAACCCATGTCATATTGGTGTTGCCCTGTAACGTAAGAAGAGTTAGATACTTAATAATATGTTGAGATGAGGTGGAAAGAGATGGAGGAATGAATTCCCAACATCATTCTCCATCTGCCCTAGGATCTCCTGACTTCTTTCCTTTGCTCAAAAATTGGAAGTTGAAAGGCAAAGACGTTCATTGTTGTAGTCCACCCAGGTCCACCTTCCAAGGCACTGAGCAGGATGGAGAAGGGATTCAGGGAAGTGAATCAAAGATATCAAGCGCATCTCAGCACACACATATACATGCAAGCACTGGGTGTGTACATGACGAAACCTTCAGTTCTACCTACAATATAGACTCAGAACAACATAGGGCTCAAGTTCTCATTTCTAACATTTGGTGTATCCTTGGGCAGGAAATTTAACCTCTAAGTCTCGGATTCATCACTTGCAAAAAAGGACTAATTAGAGGAACGGCTTAGGAGGTATTAAAAGAAACGGCTTAGTGCCCACATGCAGGAAGCACCGTTATTATATGCCTCATACACACACTTAAGCACAGTTTCTACCACATCAGCTTACACTAATCTTGGTCCCATAGCTGCTTAATGCATGTTTCATCATCCCAGGTACACAGTACTGTCTTTCAACACAGGCCAGAACTCTCTTATCGTCCAATGCCCCTACCTGGGTACAGGACACTGCTGAGTAAACATGGCAACAAGATAAATGTTCACCAAAGGAACACAGAACCTGTCTATGAAAAGTAGAGAGGCTTAATTAATTAATCAACTTGATGAACAGAAGTACCATTAATAAAATCATTAGCTGTTGTCCTCTGGTCTACAAGTGGATATAATGAGGCTTCCTCATGCAAGAGTTCTTATGTAAAATTTAGGTAGTTCAGCAGATATACCTTTTCACCAAATGTTTTTTTACCTAATATATACAAACTCCAAATCATTCCAATTGGGGCTAATAAGAAAAAGAGGGAACTGGAGGTGGGAATAGAAAAGGGAAGTAAAGCAGATGGCAGAGCAGAAGTAAAAGATTTTCTTGGGAAGATAAGGGAAAATCAGTGCAAGTCCTGTGGCTACCCACCAGTGGGCAGTGTCTATGAGGCTGGAGGCCACTAAAAATGTGCAGCAAGTACTCTCATTTTGGAGGCTAAAGAGACATACTGGGTACAGGACTCCTAAAACAATTGTCTGGAAAGCTATGATCCAAGTTTCTTTTGGTGGCTATCGCAGAACAGTGTTAGTACATAGTTCTTAAAATTGAAAGTATTTGTGCTTGACAGGAAACGGAATTCTTTCTAGGAAGAGAGGTACTTTAGTGTCTAAAGAAAGAACAATACAGTGACTCCTGGTGGCAAACTGAAGAACAAAGCCAGAAAAATCTGGAGAAAGGTAACTGTGTCCATGGAAACAATGGCGCCACTCATGTCAAGTTCTGAGGCAAACTTCAGTGCTAAGGTCATCAGATACGAACTCTTATGATTCCATATCCCTCAAATATTTAAACATATTAAAGAGTAAATAAATAAGGCCTCCGTGGTGGCACAGGGGTTAAAGTCTCAGTGCAATTGTTAAGGGGAAGTATGTCTTAAAAGAACTCTGCAGAGTCTTGTGGATTCCAAAGCCTACTCCAGCTTTCTTGATTCCACCCCTTACTCCTATGATTGGAAAACTAAAACTCCCACCAGTACCAAGGAGAGAACTGTGAGGACCTAAGGGCGGAGCTAAGCAGGCATTCTGGGACTTTGGGGGATAAATAGTAAGTGGTTTTCCACTGTCACTCTGGAGAGGTAACAGTTCTGTCTCTCTGGAGCAAATGCTCTCAGACTGTGTGACTAGGGGCTAGCAGGGTTAGTTTGGGACTAGAGCGCCAAGTTAGCAGAGCTGGTAAAGTATTCCAGCTATTTTGTATCCCTCTCTCTTTCCCTGGGTTGTTTCCTTTTCCTTTCCCCTTTTTGTAAATAAACCAATACCCTTTTTGCGTGTGCCTGCAGAAAATTACATGGGGGTGAGGCCCCCTAGACAGGCAGCCCAAGTCCACTCTGGGCTACCCTGTAACACTATCAAACTATCACCAGTCACTGCGGCGAGTTCTATCCCCCGCCATGGAGCTGACCCACATGGCACAGCAGACCTCTTCTGTCTCACCTGCTAGTCCCCTCAACAGTGTATTGCAGTAAATCCATCTGTTCTTCTCCCTACTCTGTCTCTGGCGAATCCTCTCACCGCCCCAGCACCTCTGGCCTGTACCCTATTTCTGAATGCATAAATAAATAAATCTTTTTTAAAAGGCCTACTAGTGAGCACAGATCCAGGAGATGATGTCAGTGTCTATAAGCATTAGAAGTCAGAAAAGCACTAAATAGTTGGACAAACAGATGAAAAATAGTCTCATGGTGTGGCCTTGCAAGAAAGAATAACTACAAACAGATCACTGTAATAGTGAGGAGTAATTATTACAGTCCATGAGACTATGGAAACCTAAGACATTAGGTATTTAAAATGCCGTGGATTTAGTAGAAAAATTGATTACATAGGTGTTGGGATGTTAGAGAGGGATGTCCACAAAAATGGGAAGGTCCATATTCTGTGCCCCACCTAATAAAGGTTGGAGCTAAGCAGGGAGTGGGTAAAGAAAACTTGGAGGAGGTGCATGGGGCAGAGACATGTAAAAAAAGTCCCACTTGCGGGCCCTTCCTGGTGGCCCAACTGGTTATGATGCAGCTCTGCAAGCTGGCCGCAGCAGCTTCAGTGTAAATTCAATCCCTGGCCCCAGAGGTGATCCACATGGTGCAGCAGACCTCTCCTGACCAGCCGATTCCCTCAGCAGTGTACTTCGACAACCTGCCTATTCTGCTCCCCACTCTGTCTATGGTGAATCCTCTTACTGCCCCTGCACCTCTGGCTTGTACCCCAGTTCTGTATGCTTAAGTAAATAAATCTTAAAAAAAAAAAAAAAAAAAGTCCCATTTGCTTCTCAGCCTCTCAGTCTTTGACTTGCACCAGCGACGTTTTGTAAACATGAAAGAAATGCAGGGGTAAGAGACAGATGGTGAGGCTGACCATGGCAGTCTTAAATGTGACTTGTACTTGGATTTTGCTTCTTTCATTGCAGGCTTGCTTAGCCCCTTCTGTCCCTTTCCTATGGTTCCCTGCCAGAAGGTGCCTTAGACTATAGCAACATTTTGGGCCTCAGCAGCCAGCTTTTGGTCAGGCCTGTTTGGCTGGGCATTTACCCACAAGAGGACCGGTCATTTTGGCCATTTCACTGGGAAACTATTATCCATTCTTCTCTTCTCTATGCACCCCAATCCTATTAAAGTTCCTTCACACCAAAGCACACAGAGTATGCTTTGTCTTTGTGTGGCAGATGGTAGGACCCTATAGAATATGAAGGTTTGAGAGCTCTGGGCAACTCTTCAGTGTGCTCACTAACAGGGAAACTAAAAAAGTAAAAAGGGAACACAGAAGTAACCCCAATATTAGTAACTGCTATGAGCAGCTACCAACATAGGACTGAAAAGTTAAAAGGGAAGATGTGAGGTGATCAGAAGGTACGTATTGACAAGAGGGTGGCCATGGGACTCTAAGCAGGGATTTGGGGATGGGTACACATGGTATCACCATTAGTTGGACTTTGGTCAGGAGCATGGCGAAGCTGGTGCCAAAACTTCTTAAAGAAAATACAGGCTAGAGCTACAGCTAACCACAGGAGAAACGCTGACAGGGGCTGGAAACAGCAAAATCCTTTCTCCCTCTTCCTCCTACATTTCAATCTTCCACCAGTATCTCCCAGTGCCAGAGACCAACAGGAATCCAGTTGGTAAGGGATTCTGGGAAGTGCATTTCACAGAGCTCCAGCCTCATATAACAAAATATTAAATGGTGAGCTTGAAGCTGAAACCACAATAGCCAGCACAGTGTGATATCCATATTTTCCCTGTTAGGTTCCAAATTCCTCAATTGATATTTGATAAGTACTAAATGTCATCCAGCTCTTCTGACTAAAAATAAGCTGGACTATAAATGTATTTACTATTTATTTGGACAAGAAATTTCATAGAACTTTCAATTATAAAGGGAATGCTTTTATCATTGAGAACCATGCCTAAATACAATTTCTTCCAACAAAAAAGTTCTTAGTAGACACCAAGCATTTCCAAATCCCATTCAGTATCTCCTAATCCTCCTACACCAAGTTGGCCTCTGTTATTGGGATAAGGTTTGGAGTGCTTGAAAGAATGAATACATTTTGTTTTGCAGGAAGAGAGCTGTGAACTCTGGGTGGGGGTGGGGGGGTGGGGGGGGTGCCTGGAAGCTAGTCATTCTCTAAGAAAGCCCTCCGTGATCCATCCCCGCCTCCCAGGATTCACATGCGGGGGAAGTCCCCACCATGGTGAATAGGGCAGACCTGCACAGCCAATAGGATGCTGGAAAAATGACTGCTTTTTCAGTCTTAACAGACACTGTGGTTTCCTTCTTGCTTCCTCTTGGATTACTCACTCGGAGAGAAGTCAACCGCCAGGATTGGGGACACTCTCTGGAGAGATTAACATGTGGCAAGGCATTCTGCCAATAGCAGTGAGGGTGAACCATGACAGAAGCAAGCTCACAAAGCCCAACCAGCAATTTAAAGTAACCTCTGAGACACCCAGAGCCAGAACAGCCCAGCCCGGTCACTCCCATAGTCCTGAAACACAGAAACCATGTGAGACAATGGTGTTTGCTATTGTCCTGAGGCACTAAGTTTAGGGATAACTGATTATGGAGCAATAGTTAACTAAATAAATCCCCTCAAAAAGCCTTTCTTCTCTCGTTCCTCAGTCAAATGTATGCTTCACTAAACATGCATTGCTTCTGGTCTGCTGACTGGGTCTGAGAGAATCTTCAAGTTTCATTATTGTGGTTTATTTAAAGAGTCTAGCTGTTTCCACCCCTCTATTCCACCACTCTTCTAATTTAATCTTGAGTTTTCTGTCAGCTAAAGTCAAAGAGGAAATTAGATGCCTGCGAGGTTTTTCAGCTCCCTAGTACTGTAAGTTTTCAAACAGATGATCAATGGTTATAAAGTATTTCTTACACCAACTGGAAGGTGAGACTAGGCTTCAAAAGATTCTAACACACAAATCTCTCTCTGGGTTTTCCCCAAAAACTGTTAGTAATCCTCACCAGGTGTAACTAAGGATTGGAAACAGTCGCACCCTGTTCACAGAAAGAAAGAATTAAAAGGGCTTTTAAATGAAAATGAAAAGATATTTAGCATCACTAGTAACTAAAATAATGCAAATTTAAAACCACTAGTAAAGCATTAATTTTCACGTGCCAGATTGGAAAAATCTGCAAGTTTCAGAAAACACATCAAGACAAAGGGTGGGGAAACAGACACTGTGGGTGGGGTGTGAATTAAAACTTGCTCTTTAAATGGCAATTTTGTCAATAGATATTAAATTTTTAACTGTGCATAGCCTGGGTGACTCAGCACTTCCAGTTCAAAACAAAACTGTCCATTCACCTGTTTTTGTTTGTTTGTTTGTTTGTTTTTTAAAGATTTATTTATTTATGCATACAGAGCTGGGGTACAGGCCAGAGGTGCAGGGGCAATAAGAGGATTCACCAGAGACAGAGTGGGGAGCAGAACAGGCAGATCATTGAAATACACTATTGAGGGGAGCAGCGGGCGGGTCAGGAGAGGTCTGCTGCACCATGTGGTCACCTCCGGGGCAGGCGGGAATCGAACTCATGTGGAAGTAGCTTTAGCTTCTCGGTGATGTCCTTTAACCCGCTGCGCCACCAGGGAGGGCCTGTTTTTTAAGGGCAAAGGGCAAATTCTTATATGTGATCTAAAGGTTACAAATTTTAAAATGAGCAAATAAATTATAGTGCATCCACACAGTGAATAAACAATGATTAGCATGCAACCTCTAAACAGAATAAGTCAAAACTACACATAGACAGACATGAAATGCCCTTAAGATTCACTGTTTGGAAGAAAAAAAACAGAACAGAGCCCATTAGTGTAAAAAGGGAGTGGGGATCTATAAGCATAGAAAATTTCTAGGCATTTTTTTTTTTTAAATGCTGTTCAGAGTTAGCTGTAGGAGGGAGTCTAGCGGACAGGGGGCTGGAGGAGTGGCGATTTTAAACTGTTACCATGTACTGCAAGCACATACTATTCTAGATAGGGAGAAGAACTCACTGCAGAAAAAAGAATAATAGAAAAAAAACTAAGGCTTAGTTATAGTCACTTTTTAACTAATTTACAATGCTGTCCATTAATTAAAGTAGCCAGATCTAGCTTTGGGTTTAAAACACTCACATGCACATTCAACTATTAAAATCATCTCTCAGAGAAAAAAAAAAGGTTCTTCACACTGTCTCTGTGTGTCTCACTAATTAGGCAGTTAGGCTCTCCTGGCATCTTGATGCAAACCACCAAATCAATGATGGGTTCATCCAGATGAACGTCTTCCTGTCTTAAGCTTTGGGAATCATGAAATATGATGTAAATTGCCTTTGTTTTGAATATCTAAGCAAGAGTGGCAAAGCTAAGAAATGAAAAGAAGTCAGCATACATTTTACTAACTGGTGGGAGTAATCACGGAGACACAACTGCAGTCAAAGAGCTTGCTGCTCCTGCCCACTTCCTCTCCCCCAAACGTCTGTTGTGATTTTCTTCTCCATTGACCAAACCCCTACTGGATCTAACTGAGCACTTCCCAGATCAGTGAATAGCTTGAAAGAAGTCTAGTAAGAGGCTGTTAATTATTCTTAGTATATATGACATAAAAGGGAAGTGAAGTGAAACAATATGCTTTCAAAAAGAACATTTTTTTTTTGCCAATTTACTTAAATGGGACCTTAATGCCATAAAATGGATTTGTGTTTACAAACAAGTGAGGGTAGCCCAGAGGGTGTGGGGTGAAATTTACCTGAGACAGAGTGGGGAGCAGAACTAGTAGATTGACAGAAACACACTGCTGAGGGGAACAGCTGGTGAGACAGGAGAGGTCTGCCACACCATAGGGTAAATCCCGGACTGGGGATTGAGCTCATGCTGCCCTCCTTGGAATAGCTTCAGTGCTGCATTTTAACCCCTTGTGCCACCAGGGAGGCCCCACCTTTGTCATTCTAACTATAAATAAAATATAACAGTCTAAAAACATTAATTTAAGTGTTATAGAAAATGTGGTATGACCTACTTAAACAGGAAGAAATTTGCAATAAGAGGAACTAGAGGGATCAGCTAAGTGAAATTGTGTCAGAGAAGGACAAATCCTGTAAGTTCACTTACATGTGGCACATAAAGAAACAAAATAAATGAACTAAATAAAATACAATTAATTTTGGAGTAAAAGACAAAATTAGTGGTTACCAGAAAGCAGGGGAGAGAGATGGGATAAATAAATGGAGTAAAAGTAGTCAGCTGTATTATGAATGAAGTCTACATTTTTAGTAATGAAAATAATGCAGTATATAGACTGATTTATAATGATGTATATCTGAAACCTACAAATGTTATACTCAATTTTATTTCAATTTATAAAACAAGATACACATGTGATTCTAAAGTTTGCCAAAGAAGGAAAAAAATACATGAAAACAGACAGAAAAAGCTGAGGAGACTAATAAAGGAAAACTATCAATGAAATAAGAAAATGGGATAATAACAATACCTATCATCTCTTAAAGCTGTTATGAAAAATAAAAGATTATTTTAAATTATTAGAACAGGGTCTGACAAAAATTGCTAAATAACTTTTAACTGATATTCTTTAAAAGAAAAGAAAAAAAATCCCAGTGTACCTCCTTGTAAATTACTTAAACAATGCTATCATGAGACTAAACAGAGAACGCATACCACTACTTCACCAACATCTATACCTAGAGGATTAGATTCTTTTCAATTCAAACCTAGCAAATGTCTACATCTGTAAAAATTTTCGAAGTGCAGAAAAGGCAAAAACCTTAGTCACTTTTAGCCAGTATCTTTAGAAAGTTGTATCATTTTAAGGTTGCAAACCACTGAAGAAAACATTACTTCAACAACTCAAAATAAGATTCATTTGCAGATTTTTATGCCAAAAAGAGGACCAAAGTTAGCTTCCATAATCAAAACACTAAGGCATGAAAAAACTAAGGACTACTGATCAAGAAAAGGTCAAGTGCCAAAGTCATAAATTGCAGAAAACTTTCCAATTGTGTATGGAAACATCTTATATGTGTATGTATGTTATTTATATTATATTACAATCTGCATTACATTACATTAAAAAGAACACAAGCAACCCCTAATCTTTAATCTCTGTGCAATTAGGACCTTCATTCTTTCCTACAACATGACCACCACTAAAATCAAAGGAGCTCATATTTATAGAAGCATCTACTTTCTTACCTTAAAAATAAGATGCCCAAAGTTTTACTTACCTTGTGATCTTTGCCTAATCATTATGCAAAAGTAAAACTGAAATTCAATTAAACCTCTCAAAGCAACATATTATCTAGTCTCAGTACATAGAATAGCCATGCTCACTGAAATTTAGGTATGATATAAATTAAGTAGGCCCTTGGAGGTTAGTGCAGAACTCTCATTACCATTCTGGGCTGCACTTCCCAAATGGGTGTCCATGGTATGCTGTGCCATAGCAAGTCACTAGAGTGTCCCCAAGAAGTGACCTTGAAATCATCAGGGCAAAGTTGAGCAGTTGAATCCTTCACTGAAGGATTTCTCAGTCTTGAGTATCAAATGTACAAACACCAAAAACAGGATGTAAGTTTCCCAAGCTTATTTGAGGAAACATGTTGTAATCTACCTTGTGGTTTATTCCTGAGTCTCATTTCCCCCAAAATATTTCAATGAACCTCATAGAGCTGGCTCTTCAAATTGGACATATATTCAACAAGGATCCGCAGATTCCATTCCTAGGACTGAGAACTGAAACAGGTTACTTAAATCATCACATGTTCCACCTGTAATTTGGAATAAAGACTAAACTCATACTTTGCTTTAAGGAAATCCAAAAGTGACATTTATTAAGCAACCAATAATTGTTTTTATTATTATCACTATGCAATCTATATCCGCTTAGGGTACCATAAAGAAATAACAAAGACTGGGTGGCTTCAGCAACAGAAATTTACTGTCTCAAATTCTGGAGGATTGAAGTCTACAACCAAGAAGCAACATGACCTTTTGTTTGCTGTGGTCAAAGTGGAAGAGGAGAGTGAGCTCTCAGGGTGTCTCTTCTTGAAAGGATACTAATCATATCTGATCAAAGACCTCACTTAACTATAGTCACTTCCATAAAGGTCTTATCTTTAGAGATAGCCATATTGGGGTAAATAGGTCTTATCTTTAGAGATAGTCATATTGTGGTCTAAGGTTTCAGCATATAAATTTGGGGGAACACAATTCAAGTCATACCAATTCCTCTTTCATCTGATTTTTGTTTTCTCACTCCTTAATACTACATTGTGAAAGAACAGACATTTCAGGCGAATAAGATGTCAACAGGTGCAGCATAAGACTGCTGCCTCAGAGAATAAGGTGAACAGTCTGGCTCTTTGCCTTAAGCCACTTTGCCTAGCATTTGCTTCTTGATGCAGCCATTAGGATAATGTCAGGCTGCATTACTACAAAGGGGTCAGAAGAGGAAAGAGCTTGAGTATAGTAAAATATATTTTCAAGCTATATATTTGAAAGTAGGAAGGCCATTTTCAAAAGCAAGATCTTGCTACAGCAAAACAGCCAAGGGAAACAATCTAGGAAATAATAAAATGGGATAACAATGCCTACCACCTCTTAGGGAATTCATGAAACATAAAAGATTGGTTACTTAAAATTATCAGAATAGCATCAAAGAAAAAATCCATTATTTTATAAATCAAATTTCCATATGGTGCACATCAGAACATCTAGCATGATACTAGTACTAGCATAATACATAGTACTAGTAACCAGGAGGACCCTTGCTGGCGACACAACGAGTTAAAGTGCAGCACTACAAAGCTAGCCTCCGCCACTTCACCGCAGGTTCAATCCCCAGCCCAGGAGGTGACCCATGTAGTGCAGCAGACTTCTGTCTCACCTGCTGCTCCCCTCAGCAGCGTACTTCGTGGATCTGCCTGTTTTGCTCCCTACTCTGACTCTGGTGAATCTTCTCACTGTCCCTCCACCTTTGGCCTGTACCCCAGTTCTGTATGCATGAATAAATATTTTAAAAATATGTTGCCATGATAAAAAAAAATATGGGGAATATCTAAAAGAAGCAAAGAACAGATTAAAATAAAATGTCTTGAACATGACAAATTAACATTAATGTTAGTACTTGAATGGGATACAAAAAACAGAAGTATGCTAAAAACAGTAACAAATGTATGTTCTAATAAGAAAACACAAAGGAGCTGACACACTCTTCGGCAGAAAGAACCTCTGGGAATTCCTTGGCCACACCACTGTGTTTGGTAGCTGCCTCTCAAATTCATCCTTTACCCAAAATGCCCTCTCTTGTCCCTTCATCTTTCCTCCAGGAGAAGGCTTTCAAGCTGCACACAAATATAGCACCTCCTCTCCTTCTCTGGTCACATCCTCCAGGTTCTTCCTCAAATGTCTTTTTATATTTTGAAGCCCTTCTTTTACCTACTCTAATTAATTGTTTCCCCATGGATTTTTTTTCTATTACCTATCTTTGTATTGCCACCATCTTGTACTAGTCCTGAACAATGAGCATTCAATAAATCATTAAACAAATATGTTCATCATTTATGAAGCAATAATAGGAATCAAACAGATTTTAAAAGTTAACTTTTGTCAGAGAAATACAATTTAAAGCAATGTTTACTATGGTAGCTAGCACAGTATATAACAAAACAGTAAATTTGATTTTAAATGAAAAGTGACATGATGATACATATTTAAAATCTCAGCAATCTATTCATTGCTGAAGATCAGATAAGAATGCATTCAAAGAAAATAATCAAAAGAAATAAAAACAACTAATGTGTACAAAATTTTCATTAATTATCAAAATATAAGTAAGTACTTATGTATGAAAGTGAGCAAAGTATCCTACATCAACTCAATGGGCTATTAGGCAACCAAAAAACTGACAACTTGTGACTGCAATAATGTGGTGCACTTGAAAAAAAAAAATAAGATTACATCTGGAACAGTTTATCCTAAATTTATTTAAAGGACATAAAGTATGTTATTTCTGGCATGTTGCAGAAATTGACAAAGTAAAGCTATTTATACAGACAATTTGTAAGGAGGCATACCTGAAACTTACATAATGAAACTTATACAGTACTTTAATAAATAAAATTAAAGCTCTTGAAGCAACTCTATATAAATTCACATACTATACAATGCAGCTATTTAAGAGACACAATTCTATGGCCTTCAGTACATTCTCAAAATTGCATAAACGTCAACACAATTAATTTTAGAACATAGTTACTACCTCAAAAAGAAATTTCATATTCCTTAGTTGTCAACCCCCAACTCCCTCAATATCCTCCCCTCCATTAATCTATTTACTATCTCTACAGAGACCATTTATGTAAATGAAAGTGTACAGCAATACCTCTATTAGGTATTTATCCTAGAAAATGAAAGCCCTAATATGAAAAGGTTTATATATACATAAGATTTATATACTCTGTAAATTGCCAAGTCATGGTATCAACCTAAGCGCCCTTCAACAGATAAATGGATAAAGAAATTGTGGAATATATACTCAGTGGAATACTGCACCACTGTGAAAAAAGATAAAATAGTGGCTTTTGGGGGGGACAAAATGGATGGATCTCGAGATGATTAAGTGAAATAAATAAGAAAGTGAATAATATATCAGTTTCACACATCTGTAGAATATAAATAACCAAAAACATATATAGGAAAAATACAGTAGGACTAAATCTTGAACTGGAAAGAATTTAATGATTACCATAGGGAACAGGGGAGAGGGAAGAGGTAGAAGTGGGAGGTAGAGGAGGTAATGGTGCAGTGGTTTGGTGAAGGGTAAGTGAAATGTGCACATATGGAAGAACAAAAATGTAACACCCAAAATTAAAGTAACATAAATAGAATCGTACAATATGTAGTCCTTTGTGACTGACTTCTTTCTTTTGGCATGTTATCAAAGAATTATTCATGCTTCAGCATCTTTCAGTATTTCATTTCTTCTTTTTGACAAATAACACTCCATTGCATAGATATACCACATTTATCAGTTTTTCCCATTTGTCAGTTGATGGACAGTTGAATTGTCCCAGTTTTTAGCTATTATAAACAATGTTGCTAGAAGTTTTCATATAGACATTTTTTCATTTCTCTTAGATATATATGTAAGAAAGGAATTATTGGATCATACTGTGACTCCATGCTTAACCATTTGAGAGCTACCAACTATTTTCCAAAGCACCTAAACCATACACTGCTGCACTTGTAATTATGTGTTTTTATGACAGCCTTCCTAACAGGTGTGAGGTAGTATCTCATTGCACTTTTAATTTGCATTTTACTGATGGCTAATGATGTTGGGCATCTTTTTGTTTATCTACTAGTCATTTGTGTACCTTCTTTCACATAAAGTTATTCAGGTCATTTGCCCATTTTTTAATTTGGTTGTCTTTATTTCTGAGTTGTAGTAGTTGTCAATTTTTTTTTAATACTAACCCTTTATTATATATATGATGCATAAAAACTTTTTCTCACGTGGGCTCTTTCCACTTTCTCAACATTGTTTTTTTTAAATGTATCCAGAGAAGAATACCATGGTTTCGTTCCCACCATAGTTCACATGAACAAAGACTAAGAAAATTCATTTTACAGTGTTTTCTCTTTGAAGTCATATTTCATTCCTCTTTTCCCTCAGAAGTTCATCCCAGCATACTGTTGCTTGAAAGTGTATTACTGAGTTGAGTAATCCTTGCTTCTCTACAACAAAGTTTCACATTCATTTTTTTAAATGCCTTTGGATTTCCTTTGACCATTGACTCTAACCTTTAATTTTCTTCAGCTGCATTAAGTTACTACAATTTTATTTACTTTTCATCATAATTACTTATAATTATTAATAATACACAGCATAATATTTATTGTGGTAAATAGCTATCAAACACAAGGAATAAATTTTATTGGTAATGTGTTGCTTAATAAATCCAATGGGGTAGGAGGAGGTGAAAAGGCCTTAAGATTTGGCTGACATCAAATCTTTTCATGACTTGGACTTTGAAAACCCTAGGCCTATAAGCCACAGTAAGCCATTTTTCAGAAACAAGACTTCAGAAGTCAAGGATTTCTTAAAAACTATCCAGACCTTCCTACCTCTTGGAAAGTCAGTAAGTGCATGTTCCCCAGATGACAGGGAGAGAGCTGCCTTAGAGGATCTTAGATACTGTTATGCTTCATTTAATGATTATGTAAAATGAATACTTGTCACATTACACAGTCTTTCATATCACATTTTTTTCTATACTGTACAGAAGTGGTAACTTAAGTGTAGAAAATTACTTTTCCCAATATTTTATTATCAAACAGGACAGACCAAAGCAACCAAAATAGTTATAATTAAATAATCAGGAAGGTTTGTGTTAAACAGCTGGTGGTAAGAGACAGAAGTGCTGATAATATAATGTAATTTTCTTTTATTCTAAAAGTTTGAAGGCTTGAAATGACTTGCTACACTAGACAGCAATATACAAATAAACCTAAAATAGCTACTTTTAAAACCTGACTTAAACTTGACAAGAGTTTATGACTAGATTCATATTGCTTACACTTGTCTAAGTGTCACTTTGACAAATGCATGTTTGTCTTGATGACATCTCCCCCTAGGCATATGGCACTTCCATTAACTCCAGTGTGTTATCTTTGTAGCAGGAAAATATGTCTCATTGTTTTCAGAATATTCATAATTTACAAGGTCTCTCTTTGGTCATGATTCCTAATTGCTCATAATATTGAGGGGAAAGATATCTCTGCACAGATGCTATCCAGTGTGTGTGTGTTTAAAAATTATTACTAATTTCAAAGAACAAAGTGTTCTCTAAAGCAAATATTCAGTAGTTAAGGATCCGAATTTTAGATGAAATGTTACCTTATAAAGTTAACACTAAAAAAAAAGATGCTAGGCTAAATTTTATCATGGCCATCCTTATACAACTCAGAGAAACTCTGCAAATATGAATTCATGGAAGAATATCTGTGATATTCAACAAGCGTTTATTGAAACCTTTCCACTACATAAAATTCTGTCACACAGGTATGGAGGATGACCACACTCCAGTCTTTCAGACCATCATCCAGCTAGCATAAAACAGACATTGAATCTGAGAAGCATAGGAGACTTGTGATCCAAAGATTCATCCCCAACTTAGGCTGTCATATTCAAAAATATACTCCAGAGAACTGCTAAATTATAAAACCAGCTCCACACTCAGATTTAGTTCTCCCTCTCTGTCTTTCCACCAGTTTGCATCAAATACAAACATTGCAAAATAAACAATATTTAATAAGACTATGAAAGTGACTTTTGGAAAACTTATGACATATAAGACTACAGAAAATGAGGATCTCAGCAACTCTTTATAATGAACAATTAAAGATGAAAAACCTGTCAGCTTATAGATGCTCTGAAAATAAGCAAATAATACTTTATTGAAAAAATAAAAATAATAGAACCCTTTTTATGATAACACTTAGATGAATGCTGCTGTGTTACCACATAACTGTCAGAAGTATTCGGGAAAAAACCCTTAATTCATTTGTTCCTAAGAATTTAGCACCACCATTGCAAATAAAAACCAGACAAACTTTAATTTCATGACTATCAGTCTATTTTCTAAAAGACTGAATCCCTATCAAACATATAAACTTATCAACCATGAAAGGTAGATCTCCAATTTTAAGTTGGATTCACCTTCAGCGACCTTTTTCCAGTGCCAATTACCCTTCAGCCTCCTAAGTCTAAGTAATGAACAACATTCAAGGCAGATCTAAGGCTGCTAAAATTATTTGTGCTCCAAGGGTTTTCTGCTGTGCAAAACTGCAATTTCCCCCAACCCAGCTCCAAGAACCTTTTTGAAACCAACTGTACATTTGCTCTTTGGGCCTCTTGGCCGACTTAAGTCAACTCTGAGGAGCAGACACCCAAGTCTTACCAATCTGTGAATCTTAATGGGTTTTGTTACTTAACAGACAAATATAGAAATATAAAGACTATTCTTACAACAGGGGTACCTGGTCTAAGAATCTGAAGTTCTTTCTGGAAGTCTAAAACAATTCTACTTTTATAAACTTGATAAGCAAAAATTTTTAAAATTGCCACGCAACCACTACTAATGCTCCACACCTCCTCATATCTCAGCATCTGGCAAGTCCTTTCTCTCAAAGTCTGTTTTCTCAAGATGAAAACAGAAGGGAGGCAGAACAGTGGGTCCCAGAAAGGCACGGAACAGTGTGCCTGTCTGAGGAACACCAAGCAAGAAACCATTAAGTAAGTTAGGGCATTTTACTACATATTTGGTCATTCATAAAACATTTAACTGTTATCAAGCTATTGACAACCATTGCACCATGTGTTCAATCCCTGACTAGCTGACCCACAAGGCCCAGCAGATCTCTCCCACTGCTCCCCTCAGCAGTGTATTTCGGTAGATCTGCCTGTTCTGCTCCCCACTTTCTCACCCTTCCATTTCCTGCCCATACCCCAGTTGTTATGTGCACAAGTAAACAAATATTTTTTTAATTACCTATAACTTATCACCAGTAGCAATTTAGATAATTTAAGAAACTCGGAAGTGTAAAATGAGCAACTTGGAGAAATATGCCAAGACCAGAATGTAGAACAAAGGGGTCCTCTGACCCTCCCTGGTGGCACAATCGGTAAAAGCACAGCACTATGAAGCCAGCCACAGCTGCTTCAGAGCAAGTTCCATTCCCAGTCAGAGAGGTGATCCAATTCACAGCAGACCTCTCCTGTCTAGCCTGCTGCTCCCCACAGCAGTGTACTTCACTAACCTGCCTGTTCTGCTCCCTACTCTGGCCCTGGTGAATCCTCTCACCACTCCTACATCTCTAGCCTGTAACCCAGTTCTGTATAAATAAATAAATCTTTAAAAATAAGGGGTCTTCAATTCATGATGTGTCCACAAGACAGAGTTTGAAACCATCAGACCAGTACCACCTTTTGATAGCAAACCCTTGAAATCCACAGAAATAATGTAGTCACAAAGAAAGACAGAGAATTTGGAATATTACTCAGCAATCAAAAAGATAAAACTCATGCCTTTTGCAGCAACATGGATGGAGCTGGAAGGGCTCATGCTTAGTGAAAAAAGCCAGAAAGAAAAAGAAAAATACTGGATGATTTCAGTCATAGCAGGAGCATAAGGAATCAGAGAGGAAAAGAGAGAGAGAAAAAAACAAATGTAATAGAGTAAAAATGAAAACAATGAACAACTATAAGCAAGAGACATTTTATGGGGGTGGAAAGGGGTATGGGACCAGAACTGGGGCGGAAAGAGTGCACTGAACTGTGGTGATGGCATATGGGTGAATTGGTGAGAAGCCCAGTGAAATTACAACTGAGATGAAAAAACGCACAAAATCAAGAATGCTGTTTTAAAAAAAACAGAAAGCTGTACTATATAAGAAAAATAAGAGGGGTAATTTTTTTACTATCCATCATATGTGCAATTTCTGTTACTTATATTTTAAGATGAAAATGAGCTACACTAAGAGAAAAGGACTATACTAAATGATAAATGATGTAGACTAAGATACTTGCAACAATTGTTAATGAGAAAAATTTGAATTTAAAAGAAGTAAACGGTATTCACCTGAATATTTGCAACACTGTTATTGATAATTTGAAAGAAATACGTGCATATATACATGCACATTTTTTTTCACAATCATTTTCAACAAACGTGTATGAATACAATTCAAATACTATAAACAACAACTAACAGTGATGGGATTTGCCAAAAGAATGGCCATGTCTTTGTAAAAATCAATAAAGCTAAGTACAACTTTGAAATATACAGCTTTAGAGTATGCCAAAACAAGGACAAAAGAATTTTTGTCCTTAATCTGTGCAATAGAGTTAGGTTTTTGGCTCAGGTAGTTAGAGACAGGTTTTTCAGAACTGAGTCTCCCATAGGACATTTAAAGATTTTGCAGAATGCACAAAATAATCCTTCAGCACCTCAGTCCAACAGACATTAGTAGCACACTCCATTCTCTAGGACCAGTTGAGTGCCCAGCAATTTCCAAATAGCTTCCTGCTGAGACTCACTAAATAATGCTGTCCTGAAGGTATCGATATGGGACTTACAGTGCTCAGCACTAGAGACAAAGTGATAGAAAAAAAACAGAACTTACAGTTTAGTGGGGAAAGTAACAGAAGTAACTACCAAAGAAAGCATATCAATACAAAATACTAAAAATGCTAAGGAAGAACCTATAAATTGTTCTTTTTTGGGGGGGGGGTTATTTTGCAAGATTTTAATTTATTTTATTTATTTGGCAGAGAAGTACTGGCATGTGGACCAAGATACAGAGTGGGAATGAGAGGATTCACCAGAGATAGAGTGGGAGCAGAACAGGTAGATCTACATAAATACACTGCTAAGGGTAACAGCAGGAAAGACAGGCGAGATCTGCTGCATCATGTGGGTTAACTCCTTGGCCAGGGATTGAACTCAAGCTGCTGCAGCAGGTCTTCGCCATACTAGCACTAACCCCTAAGCTACCAGCGAGGCCATAAATTGCTCATTTAAATGGTCAGGTAACATCAAACTTCAGGAGCCTTTAAACCAGTAAGATTATCTTCTTTTATTAACTTGAAGACATAAATAGGATTTGTCAGCTTTTTAATTTTGCCATAAAAAGCATAACTACCATTTATAATCATCATGGTGATAAAAAGGAAAGATATTATTTCTGAATTTTAAAAAATCAGCTAAGAGAGCACTAAAGCTTGGTGAAAAACATTACATTATTTTAAGTTTTCTCTTTTCTCTAGAAAACTTTCACAAGGTTGGGATTTTGTTACAGTAGCTCAGGATCTCTACACCTCTGGGTATGATCTATAGACCAGCAGCATCTACATCACTTGAGAATTTTCAAGAAATGCCAAATCTCAGGCCCCTCTTCAGATCTACTGTATCAAAATCTTACTTGCATAAGATCCCAAGTGATTCACATCTAAAGTCTGAGAAGCACTGAAGACAAATCCCACTAGCCCTGCAATGCCTGAAATTTAGCCACACCAATGCATTTAAGACTCTGTAATGATCTTTAACACTTGATAGTCATTTCCTCAAAGAAGGTAATTGTCAGGTCTTGGGAAAAGGAGGACTGGGATGAAAGATAAAACAGGTAAGCTGGCATCCTACAGATCAATCATCTTTCACCTTTTAATTTTCAAGACTTTACAATAAATTGTCAGTCACAGACAACACACACAGCTTCACAGTGGACTTCAATAGCATAAACTGACTTCCACAGCTTCTGTATGATATAATCAATGTATCCAGGGATTGTGCTAAATACTGAGTTTTGTTCTGACTACTAAATCTGGCAATGAGGCAAAGCAATAAATTTTGTCACTAACAGTCAATAGGTCAGTCAAGGTGACTTGACACACAAGCTACATCTGAATTTGTGTTTTAGGATATTTTATCCCACAATAAGTATTTTTTAACAAAGGAATTCCTCCTAGATGTGGGTTAATTACAGGTAAAGACATCAGACACACACATGCATCTTTTCCAAGACACTTTGACAGGAAAATAATTGTCAGTAAGGTACAATGCCTTTCAAAACAGAACTTAGAGATCTGTTTCTTATAGCACGTAATCTCAAAAAAGCAGAGAGAATCCATATTTTTCTTCCTCACCTAATGAAGGGTGGAACCAAGCAGAAAGGGAAAGCTAGAGAAGACCTGGGCAAAACTTGGAGGAGACACCTGAAAAGAGAGAAGTGAAGAAGTCCCACTTCCTTCACAGCTTTCAGCTTGCACCAGGGACTTGAGGGACATGGAACATTCAAGATAATGAAATCAAGACATGTAGAGACATGTCAAAGAGATATGGGTAAGAGACCCATGGCAAGAGACAATGGCAGCCATTACCTTAATTTGTAATTTGATTTTACTCCTTTCATCCCGGACTTGTCTTGATCCCTTCTACCCCTTTTATATTGTCCTCCTTCAGAAGATGCCTGAGACTTGTGGCCAGCTTTTAGGCCTCAGCAGCCCAGCTCTGGGCCTTTCGGTTAGGCATTTACCCAGGAGAGACTGAGTAACTTTGGGTGTTTTACTGGATACTATTATAATACTATCTTATCTATGCAAACTTGTCCTATTAAAAGTCTTACACATTGACGGGGCCTCCCTGTGGCCCGAGAGGTTAATTTGCAGCATTATGAAGCTATCCACAGTCACTCCAGCACAAGTTCAATCCCCGCCAAGGAGCTGACCCACATGGCTCAGCAGGCCCCTCCTGTCTTGCCTGCTGCTCCCTCAGCTGTGTATTTCTGTAGATCCACCTGTTCCTTTCCCAGATCTATCTCTGGTGAATCTTCTCACCGCCTACACCTCTGGCCTATACCCCAGTTCTTCCATAAGTTAATTAATTAATCAAAAGTCTGACACAGTAATATTCTTTGTATTTATGTGATGAATCGCACAACTCATTTACATCGTGCCACGTTTGGGAGTCCCAGGGTACCCGTCAGTCTGCACAGTAACATGTTGATCAATAAAGTAGTCATTAACCACATACAGCCTCTGACCCCCCAAGAAGGGCTAGTTCTGAGATGTACAGTGAGAAGTATTCAAGGAGATTTTGAAAATATACTTTTAAAATGTAAAAATATCTCAATAATAAATTTGATCAAATTACAACACTCTGGAATTACTGAATTACATACAATAAACTAAAATCAAAGTTACTTATTTGTTTCACTTTTTTAGTATGACTACTTGAAAATTTTTATTGTGTGTTGTTTTATAATTCTACTGGACAATGTTATTCTAGCAGTCATTAAAATACATATATGTAGGTCCTCCCTGGTGGCTCAGGGGTTAAAGTCTCAGTGTTATCAAGCTATTGTAAGCCATGTGGCATGAGTCTGATCCCCTAGTTTATTGCTAACCCACATAGTGCAACAGACCTCTTCTGTCTCTCGTGCTGCTCCCCTCAGCAGTGTACTTTAGCAGATCTACCTGTTCTGCTCCCCACTCTGTCTCTGATAAATCCTCTCACTCACCGCACCTCTGGTCTACACCCCAGTTCTAATATTCATGAATAAATGAAAATCTTTAAAAATAAAAATTAGGTAGACAAAAAAAAATCCTAAATCCTGAAAAGTAACATATAACTAAAGAAAATATTTATTTAGGAGGTCGCCAATGAAAAGGAGACAGAGGGAATGTTCTTAACAACTGCTGAGCAAGGGAGCCTTTTCTGAAATGTCTGAATGGAGTGCCTGGATTTACACTGAAAGAAGAGAAAACTTCAAGTATTTAATAAAAATAGAACAACTGGCATTGATTCAAAGTGAGGTGCAATCACAGTGATGATGACCCCTCTAGAGTCTAGGAATGCAGAGGAGTGGAAAAGATAAACAAATTCCATGGACAATAGTCAATAATTTCCTGGTCTATGTCATTTAAATAACTGAACTTAAACCACCCCTAAGTAAAATGGGAAAGGTAAAAATCACAATCTCTGTATTTGCACCAGAGATCAAGAAAGGGAATACATATGGAAAACACTGCGGGAGGCTTACCAAACTGATTTGAAGAGCCTTAACTATAAATTAAAATGAACCCACAGTTCTTCCACAGTACAAAGAAAAACTTCCATTGGATTAAAAAGTAAATTCAAAAGTCATTCTTTCAATAGCAAGATCTCTACACATACCATGGTCAAAACAGTTTCCCCGCATTTAGAAAATGGTGCCAGGTGACTTAGTTTGGGAATGAAATTACGAATAGGAAGCAAGTAGAGTAGCTGAAGCCCTCTCCAAACTGGGCAGATTCCTCTCATTCCTGGGCCCGGGAACAATCCCCATCACTTAGGAAATCTGGATTTCTGCCAACATTGCTGCTTCTGCAGTCTGCTGGGGGATGGGTGAGGAGGGTGGAAATGTCTGGGCAGCTGGTTTTTATCACAAAGACTTCTCTCTTCGAAAGGCTTATAATGAATTTCCTAGACATGATATAGCACAGTATTTTAAGTGATTAATAGTACAAAAATATCACAGTAAAAAATGTCCAGGATATAAGAGGCCAATAATTACATGGATGAAACCTGATGCAAATGCGAAAACATTACATTCTAGAGATTTTTAAATTTCTTTAATTGATTTAACCTCAACAAATCTATATAGGAGAGAAAGAAATCAACAGTGAGAGTGTAATATAGGTGACACCAGGATTTCCCTACCCATCCCACTTTAAAAAATAAGTAACTTTGAAGAGGATTTCCTGTTGACTCATTCACCATTGGAAGGTTTTTACACATATTAAACTCATGTGACCTTAACAACCCTCTAGGGCAGGGAACTACCTGGTGCTACCATGTTTGCCAAGCAGGAAGAGGTTAAGATACAGTCACAAAATGTAGGCACCTGGACACTGTAGCAGCTCTCCCACTCTGCCTGAAACTGACTTCAATCTCTGATGTGGATACAGAGGTTCAGGGGGATTAAAAGACTGTCTATGTTCATCTTAACAAGCTACTAAATAGTGGAGCAGGGACTTGAATCCATATCCAATGATAAATTCTTCTCATAGGCAGTTTCCTGTTTTCACCAACCTTTGCCCTAGTTTGCAATGCTGTCAGAAGTATCTTATTTTCTCCTCATTCTCCAGGGAATGGCTATTAGCTACTCCTTTCTTTGCATGTAACAAACTCTAATATGCTCGTAACAAACTCTAATATGCTCAACAAAGTTTAAGCTGCTAGCTAATGAAGCATCTGAAGGATAAAATAAAGCCAGAGTTATGCTCTTCACAACTATGCAAAATTTTGTACTCAGGTCCATAAATCTGTCACAGACTCTGCTTGAACAGGCAAATTAGTGAGTGATACATATTATTTGTCATAAATGTTGTAATAGTGAGGAAATAACTATTATTTTGAAATCCACGTTACTAGCTCTTTTAGGTCATACGCCCTCCCCCCCAAACTGAGTCTGAATACAATGAAATGTCCTTAAATGCTGACTTTCTCAGTTGAAGAATAATGGGGTGAAGATAGGAAACACTCTGGGATCCCTGCGTGTCCCTCAGACATAAGCTAACAAAGCTGGCAACCTGGATTCCAGATCCAGCTCCAATGTGAAAACTGAAAAGTGTGGCCTGAGGTACAGCACACACACTTTCTACAAAACAGAAATGAGGGCCCTCCCTGGTGGCGCAGCAGGTTGAAGCAGTAATGTGAAGCTGACACACAGCCACTTTGGTATAAGTTCAATCCCTACCCAGGAGGTGCACACCTGGCCTGTACCCCAGTTCTGCATGCATAAGTATATTTTTTTTAAAGTCTGCTTCTTCTGTCTGTGTGGGATGGATGGACTCCTTTCCCTTAATACTTTGGAAACCCTGGGTGCCCCTCAGTCATACACTAACAAAAATCACTATATTTTAAGGTTCAGAAGCTGTGGTCTTAAACAATAGTGAGTGATGAGCACTGAGTGAAATGAAAAACTCAAAAACTCCAAGGCAGACACTATCACCACTGTAAGTACCATCCTAATCGGGTCCCCAAGGGGTAGCTGAGGGCCCTTTAGGGAGGCTTTAGTTGCTTCCCTAATCATTGTGAGATGTTGAAAACTTTAAAATCACTTTAAAGTAAAGTGACATGCATAATGCTTAGGAGTTTTACTTTTTTAATAATCTGGAGAAAAACAAAACTTAACAACTTAAAAATCTATAAAGTTTAGAGCACTTCAGATTTTCTATTCCAGGTATTTGTCTCCTTGTTACCTATTTCAATATGCTAGTATCCTAACTCACTATCCATCCTGGCACAAAGATGCACTGATGGAGAGCAGTCCTTAAAGGAAAAAGTGAAATAACTGAAGATCTTCTAATTCAACTATAGTAACAGCTGCCCCGTTCTTAAAAATAAAAGATGTCTAATTATTGGTATTCATGCAATCAGACTACACCCTCAGAAGGCATAGATCACTCTTTCAGTCCTTGGTAGAAATCCCTTTAAGCCATCTGACATCCTGCGCTGTGCAGTTTTAGACTACATGTATTAAGAAAAAATGATTACAAACTCTCGAAAGGAAAAATCTGAAAAAGACAAAGAAAGGTGACAAAATTTCTGAAATAAATAAGAGAAACAATCTTTAAAATTATAGTACAAGGAAGCCAGGAGCTGACAAATGGCATGCTGCTACATTAATAAAGGAAACTATGAATATTCATTACACAATACTCATAAGTAGGGTGGTGGAAAACCAGAGCATGCAGATGGGCAAAAACTCAGACCCCTTTTAAAAGAAAGAAGGAAAGAAAACAACCTTAGACAATACTATTGAAGTAAGGGTCCTGGGTGGAGCCTTTGATCTAAGATAAGATAGGACAGTAAAGAAGGAATTTCCTTACACAAAGGTAAATAAATAAACAGTATAAACTACCCAGAATGACAGGAAGAGCTTTCAGTAAAAACACATTCAGGGTAGTCTTTACTTGGATGTTTGAGATAAAAACAATACATCTCTCAAATCACTGATGAGTTCATAGATAGTCCCTGCCCTGTCATACCACCAAGCCCCACAGGGAGGAAGGGGCATCTCTAGATTAAAAACCCAACCCATTAACATGCAGTCTCAAATGTTTAATTGTTATGTTCTTGTGAATGAGAAGGGAAAACAAAAGATGCAGAGAATTAACCCCAAAACAACTGAGAAAGGTCAGCACACTGGATAGACAGTGTTTCTAGAAAACAACTGTCAAGGTAAATACAGAAAACCATTAAGTTCTAGACAGGCAAAATCACTACCACACAAATGGACCTTTTGTTTTTACAGAATGTACAGAGATAATTCTCAATTATTGTTGCCACACTAACAACAGGGGCAAAAAGACAAGGGTACTAAATTATTGACAATGCACAACATCTGGCCTGTACTTTTTAATTAGTTAGGAAAAGAATCCTAAAGGCAAATGCCACTGGATTGATGGAACTAGAGTAAGCACCTACTCTAAGTTGGAAAATCAATTTGTTTGCAGCACTTTCATTTTGTTTCTCAATTAGTCCCACAGCCCTGGGCTACCCAGCTACACTCTTAGCGTTAATTTACAACTTAAAAGTCACACAATTCAGCAGTAAATGTAACTCAATCCTCATTTCAATGCACAGAACTTTTAAAGTTCCTTTTCAAAGGCCAGCAATCCAGAAAGCCCTCCCAGCTGCTACTTCAGCTGTTGGCTAGGGGCGGTCTAGGTCAATCTCAATTCTGCCTCCTGAGTGACCCTGTAACGTAGCTTAACTTCTCTAAACCTCAGTTGACCCATCAGCAAAAATAGAAAAAACAGTGCCAACATTATTGCAAAAATTAAATCATAGATAGAAAGATAAAGCATCTAAGATGAGGGTCTTCAATGAATTACCATGGCACTCTAGAAAATAAGGGAAAAAGTGTTTATAATGGAGAAAAGTCTACCAAGAAGATGCCAAAAATACTATCTACATATTCTTTAAAAAAAAAAAAAAGATTTACTTTATTCATACTTTATTCATGCATACAAGAACTGGGGTTTAGGCTGGAGGCGAGCTTGGGTACAGGGATGGTGATTAAAGGATTCACAGGAGAAGGTGGGGAGCAGAACAGGTGGACCTACTGAAATACATTACTGAGGGGAGTAGCAGGCAATACAGAAGAGGCCTGCTGTGGGTCAGCTCCCTAGCCAGGGATCACCACAGTGGCTGGTGATCACTTGATAGCACTGAGACGTTAACCCCTGCACCATCAAGAGGGCCCAATGTACACATTCTTTCAAGCAATACTTACTAGGTACCTTGGTAGTACCCAGCTGAGCAAATGTAAAAAAGGAAGAAATGTACCTCTGCCTGCCTCCCACCTCCATCCCTACCTTGCTGCAAAGAAAATAAGTGGTGACTTTAGGGATGGTCCCAAGACCTTGATAATTAGGTGGCTATAAGAGGTATGTCCTGGTGACATAAATCCCTCACTTCTCAACACATGAATAGGACACAGCATAGGGGCTTCCTACCCAGACAATAAATTTCAATAAAAATGTCTGTAACCAGGGCTCTCCCTGGTGGCGCAACAGGTTAAAGCACCACTTATGAAGCTCTCCGAAGCCACTGCAACACAAGTTCAATCCCCCGCCAGGGAGCTGACCCACATGGTGTGGCAGACCTCTCCTGACCGGCCTGCCACTCCTTTCAGCAGTATATTTCAGTACATCTGCCTATTCTGTTCCCTCTTCTGTCTCTGGTGAATCCTCTCATCAACCACACCTCTGGCCTGTACCCCAGTTCTGTTAAGTATAAATAAATCTTTAAAAAAAAAAAAGTCCATAACCAGAAAGGGATTTACACAGATGTCATCTGGAGAGCCTGTCCAGAAGGCACCGAGTGGGAAAACAGGAGGTGTTCCTCCTTCTTTATTTGGGTGTTTCAACTCTTTCAGGAAATTCCTGTCACCACATAGGCGCAGTAGATGTAAGGCCTGTTAAGTGGTGCTTCCTATTAAAATACTGTTAAGAACAGCTCAGAAGCACAGAGCCCCCACTGACTTCTAGCAGACACTCCTTCCTCCTAGGTCCGGTTAGCATATGGCTACGGCGAGGGAACTGTGATGAGGGACAAGCAGGACAGTGGCAAGAGGAAGCCTAAGTTTGGACTTCACAGCCTCAGTTTCCCCAACTTTAAAATGAGGACATTCTTCAAACTAGATCGCTGGTGTTCCACAGTAACGCTGGGCATGTGGCATGTGACCCTCAGACTGTGCTCCGTGGAGGTGAGAGCCCACATGGTCAGGAGGATATAAATGCCACGTGCAGCACCACACAGACCACAACACTTGTTAAATGACCAAGTCCTATGAAGTGGAGTTCCTGCCATGTGCCCAAGACTATTAAAGGATTTACACCCACTACCCGATTAACCATCACAATATCTTTGCCAGGCAGAGATTATGGACTGTAGGACAGATAAAGAAAAGAGGGCATAATTAGGCTGGGGTAACAGGGAGGGAATAGCTGGAAGACAAGAGATGGGAAATGGTAAAAGTTCCTGGGCTTTCTGCTCACCACCCTGCATCTGAGGGGGCTCAGAATGCAGAGGTTTTGTGGCCCTGGAATGCACAGTCACAACCAAAGGCAACCAGCACCAATGATGTGTCACTCAGAAATAAAAGAAAGCTGAGAGAAATATACCCAGCCCATCATCTGCTGAGTCAATAGTTCCTGTGCCTTATCGCCAAACTGGTGATGCACACTGATCCTCAAAATGCAGTAAATGTACCACCAACCCTCACCAGCGGTTCTCAGATTATGGACTAATCAAAATACTGCTTGAAAAAAAAAAAAAACTACTGCTTACATGTTTGTGATTTTCATGAAGCCTTTTAAGTGCAAGAATATAACGAATAAAGAGGCATATCCCTCTTTATTAATAAACTGTAAAACACCTCAAAACCGAACTTCAAATAATTAAACATCACAGGTAATTCTCAGACACAGAAGACTTAAAAAAAATTACCAAACTTCGCACAAAATGTGTTGAGGAATCTTTGATTACTAAATATCTACATAAGCTGAAATAGTCAATATTTCATGTCACTGCATTTTTTTAAAGATCAATTTATTTAAGCATACAAGAACTGGGGTATCAGACGTGCAGTACATGTGTGGGGGGGGGGGGTGAGAGGAATCACCAGAGACAGGGTAGGGAGGACAGGCAGCTGGGCTGAAAAACACTGCTGAGGGGACAGCAGGCAGTTCAGGAGAGGTCTGCCATGTCATGTGGGTCAGCTCATTGGCCAGAGATCAGCTTGTGCTGCAGCAGCTAGCTTCCTAGTACTGCACTTTAACCTGTTGTGCCACCAGGGAGGGCTCTCACTGTATTTTTTTATGTTACAAAAAATAGGCACTTAAGACCCAAAGAAAATAACCACTTTTATTTAAAAAATTAGAAGCATCATGAGAAAAAAAAATGTGATACAAATTATCTCATTCTTAGCAATTATTCTTTTTTTTTTAAAGATTTATTTATTTGTGCATACAGAACTGGGGTACAGGCCAGAGGCTCAGGGGCAGTGAGAGGATTCACCAGAGACAGAGTGGGGAACAGAACAGGCAGATCGACAAAGTACACTGCTGAGGGGAGCAGTGGGCGGGTCAGGAGAGGTCTGCCACGCCATGTGGTCACCTCTGGGGCAGGAGGGAATCGAACTCATGCGGAAGCGGCTTTAGATTCTCACTGCTGTGCTTTAACCCGCTGCGCCACCAGGGAGGGACCACAATTATTCTTAAAAGATGTCTCAAAATAACATTAATGACAAATGAGACTAGTGACAAAGATTTTAAAAAATAATTCTTTATGAAAAAATGATCACTTAAAGAGAAGAATAAGTTCGTTCCTAGCTGGAAAAGAAAAACTGCAAACTTTCTTAGGATATTCTTTTCAAAGTAATAAAACAAAAGTTTTTACCAAACAATATATGTAACTTTTAATTTTTCCAAATCATCTGTATTTTTGATCTTTTCTTAAGGACCAGGTTTCATTTATGAATATGAAAGTATTAATAGCAAAAACATCAAGTTTTAGAATGTAATTTTTGAATTTGAGGCTATATTTTATTCAAATTCCCCTTTTTCTTAAACTCCTAAAATACATGTCATTATCAAAAATGGGTTTAACAAGACTGAGCAGCAGAGATAGAGAAACAGAGAAAGAATTATTCAGTGTCCCCTTCCTTTACCAAAGATAAATGTAATTTGAAGTTAAAATATAGAGGTGTTAATCCAGAGGAGCATATCATACTGGCCATTGGCCTCACTGGCAAAATGCCCAAATGCAAGTGGAATCTAGTTAGAGGCTCACAAATGTTAAGTTAAATGCTCCCCAAACAAACAGCAGGAAGGAATAGCAAATACATTCATTTTAAAAGTAAATATTAACTTAATGAGCTTTGTGGTGGAAAACTGATTCTGCTCTCTTGAGATTTTCACTTCCCTGCTCCTTCTCATCAAAACGAAAATGGGGAAATCACCCACATGGCACACATTCTACCTTTTGTGAGCGCAGCTGGTACCACACAAGAATAAAAAATCCTATGAGTGTGTCCTCAAATCTTTCCAGCTTATTCAGTGAGGATCCAAAGTAAATGAAACAATATCTATGCCAGAACAAAGCCATGAAATATGGGAGCGAGCACAGAAAGTTCAGGTCCTCTTACTTTTTAGGGGTCATAAATCTGCTAACTGCACAGCAGCAGCCAGTCATTATGAAAACAGTATCTCCTGCCTGCTATTTTGCCCTTCTTCCTCTCTCACACCAGGCATGCACAAGTATGTCTGTCACGGTGGAAGGACGAGACAAGCAACCTGCGAGTCACTAAATGACTGGAGCAGAGCTGGGTTCAGGGTGAAAGAAGCCCAGTAGCAGCAGCTGAAATAGCTGCTTCAGACAAGAGGAGTTCACAGTCCTCACCAAGAATGAGCATTTTCACAAAAAGTAAAAGGAGAGGAAGGGCGGGGAAGGAAGGGGAGGTCAAGGACATTAGAAGCAAAGACGAATGGAAAAAAAAATTTGCCTGTTTCCTCAGAACCCATCCTACCAATAAAAAGGAATATGAAAATTCAATGTCTCTCTCCATGTGCACCTAAAATCTTCTTTTCTCTTACTAAGATGTAAATTTTTAAAAGATCTGCCTGTTTCCTCTATATTTTTAACCTTCACCAAGATTTCAGTTGTCACAACATGAAATGAAAATGAAGCCTGAGTCACTTCACAGGCACAAGCAATAATCCAAATGTATATAAAAGAGTCCGCATTTGAAGAAAAAGGATGAATTTACTATTTGACATTTCCTGTCCCATAATAACTATTTGCCTGTTCAAGGAAGGCAATTAACACCCACTGGACAATGTCTGATACTGGACTGTCAATTAAAACACAACCATCATCATCCCTCCAGTGCCACCCAGTTGAACCCAGCCTGTCGCTTCACCCAACAGTTAACCTTCCAGAAGCTTCCCTGTCTGCAGAGCCCTACTGTCCAGTCAGACTTTTATTCTCATACTACTGCTACAGAAAAACCAAGCTTCTGTGCCCCTAAACGATTCTACCCAAACCTCATCAAAATCGTGATAAAAATGGCAATACAGTTAGAAAATCGTATAAAGAGAAATTCAGAAAAGAGACCTCCTTGTGCTCACACGATCTTTTCTTCAACAACTTATTTTACCTCTGTAGGCCTCTCAGTTCCCTCGTATGAAATGAGGGTAACTTGGCTGAAAGATGGCAGATATCTACTGCAGGAATCTTTTAAGTTCACTTACTGCTATATGCCTTATTAGGAAAATCTAACTACTATCAAACATCAGTTGCATCTTTGTAAGAACTGAAGCCCTTTCCACTTTTGTATGGCTTATGCCTTAGCATAGTGTCTGTGTGTTGTTTCTTCCTTCTCCTGGGAAACAGCTGGTAAAATGTTAGCACACACCAGTGACAGAGAGAGACTAGGTTGGAAACAGATAAAACAGCTTTCTAGCTGAGTTTGAGCAAGTCACAACTTCAATGAGCCTCAATTTCCATATTACCCTTTGTAAATTTCCTTTACTCTGATGCTTTTCCCATGCAAAGGACATGTATGTTTTACAAAGCTGAAATCATATTTTATATACAATGGTTGTTTTCACTCAACAATGGTTGTTTTCACTCAACATTGAAATTTTTGTTTTTTCCTTTTAGTATTTCATACATTTTCAGCAATGAGCATAATTACTTTTCTTATTAGCAAATATAAAAATGACTCATAACAAATATGTAATTATGATCATAACAAAGTGATTTCAGTATACCTATGTTTCCAGAAAAAAATACTCAACGGGAGTGCAATATATATACATATATATAAAGCAACATCAGAGAAATAAAGGGAGTATAAAATCAAATCATCTGAAACTGAGATCATCCAATTTATATCATTCTCATGGTTCTTAAGATTTTATCTTTAAATAGCTATAAAGTACTGTTAAAGGACATGTGTATAATGCAAAGCAGGTATTTATTCTTTCTTTTTATGATTAAAGCAACTTTTTGTTGTACATGTAACACATCATTTAGCTAAAGTAAAAAACCTCTTGGGAGAAGTTATGAGCTCAATCAAGGCATCTGAGAGCAGGCCATATGTTACCAAGACTGCACATCTGAATCCCAATACCTAATGACCCAGGGATGCTCATTTATAAAATTAGTCTGCTTTTAAAAGAAATCAAATACTGAAGAACATTCTCCATCATATTCATTTGAAAAGAAAATAAAGTTATAGAACTGAAGAAAATTCAAAATCAATCAGAACCTATAACACACAGAAAAGTTCTAATGCCCTGAATACCAAAATAGAACAAACAATGCTCTAAGCCATTAGAGCACTCATGCTCATGTCTCACTCATGTCTCACTCATGTTATTTCTTCTTTATATTTTTATTAATGAAAATTCATTAAAATTGAAAAAATTTCTACAAGCTACTCTTAATCATGTTTTCATTATTCAATTTTTTTTCTGTTATGGAATAATGTCTACTTGGCCTGTTAAATATATATTACTGTCTCTTTTTTTTGGTTAAAACATCTGGAAAATTCATGTAATATTAATAAAAATACAATTACAGAGTCGGGACCATACTTTGATATTTTTAACTGAACCAAAAATCAGGATACAAGATCCAAAATCACGAGCTGTTTAAAAAAATTCAGACCAACTGTGGCTGTACCAATTATCCACCTTTTAACCACTTTCTAAAAGTTCAGTATTGATACTTATGGGGCCTCCCTGGTGGTGAAAGGGGTTGGAGCCCAGCACTATGAAGCTATCCTGCAACCACTGCAGCACAAGTTTAATCCCCGGCCGGGGGGCGGCCTGCAAGCCCCAGCAGACTTCTCCTGCCCTGCCAACTGCTCCACCTAGCAATGTGTTTCAGTCAATCAGCCTGTTCTGTTTCCCACTCTGTCAATGGTGAATCCTCTCACCTCTCACACCTCTGACCTATACCCCAGTCCTGATGGCATAAATAAATAAATCTTTTTGAAAAAAAATAGATGCTTTAGGGACCTCCCTGGTGGCGCAGCGGGTTAAAGCACTGCACTGAGAATCTAAAGCTGCTTCCGCATGAGTTCAATTCCCGCCTGCCCCGGAGGAGACCACATGGCGTGGCAGACCTCTCCTGACCCGCCCACTGCTCCCCTCAGCAGTGTACTTCGTCGATCTGCCTGTTCTGCTCCCCACTCTGCCTCTGGTGAATCTTCTCACTCACCTACACTTCTGACCTGTACTCCAGTTCTGGGGTACATAAATACATGGCATAAATAAATAAATCTTTAAAAAAAAAATAGATGCTTTAGAAGAATAGGTCTCGATCATCTGAAACACCTGCAGGATAAGATATACTCTCAAAAAACAACCCATAACTAACTGTAGCAGTGATAAGCCTCTGACTTTTCGGTGGGGAAGTGAGAAGGCTGCACCAAAATCTTCAGGAAGTAGCCAGAAAAACTCACACCCTCCACACCCATTACTATTTTATAGAGCTGGGGCAACCTTTTTTGAAAATTCTCCAGAACAGAACAATGCTTTATAAGTGATAGCCCAGCCTTCCAGCAAGGAACATATTTCAGTTTGTTTCTACAAGACATATGTCATGGACAATAATTTCATATCTGGCACCTTTCCATGGGCAAACTCTGGAATATGCCAAGTTCTTGGTACTCTATCTACAATTCAAACCCTTTCTTTCACACTCAAGAAAACACATCAAAACACATTTGAGAGACTGACATCAATCTGTTGTACATTTTTTTAAGGAAATTATTTGCATACTTCAACATTTCAGCTGATCTGAAAACAAGGTTAAAACACATTGGAGGTCTACTAGTCTAGAATGATAATACCCAGGCTCTGAATATGAAGATATCTTCTGGGTTTCAGACTTTACAGACATCTCACCTGAGGTTATTCACTGAATGAGAAAACATAAATTAGCACGTGGAACTGGCAACTCCGACTCCCCTGCTTCTCCAAGTTAACTCCAACTCTCTTTCAATACTTACAATCTGATTTGTCAGAATGGAAAAAAGAAAACTAAACATTCCAATGGAAAGCCAAAAAAGTATTCCCTGATGTATTTTAGGCTATTACTATTAATATTGAAACAACGTTTTTTTTACGTTTACTGTATGGTCATAAACCCTGAAATTTTTTTTCAACATATTCCTTATCCATGCATATACTTAATACCACAGAATTTAGAATGCAGAGTCGCTACTTAAAAATTAATGACATAAGAAAGCTATTAATCTCATTATTAAAAAATTCAGTGCATAATGTTGCATTGAAAGGACTGTCAAAAATAGCACTGCCGTATTTTCAGGTCACTTAAAAAAAGTTCTTTAAAGAAAATTCCAGGCTTATATGGAGGGAGAGGGAGGGAGAAAGGAAAAAAGGAAGGGAAGAAAGAAAATAAAGTTTTAACTAATAAGTTGAAAGAATAAGCAGGACCAACCTGATATATTGAAAATAAAATGGATTCAGAAGGAAAAAGTTTGTATTTCCTCAGTAACTGTCTTACTGGTAAAAGGGCTCCTTCAAGACACCTGAGATACTGATGCATCCTGGAGAAAAAAACTTGCAAAACTGAGAAAAAGCCACTGGTTCCAATTTCTTGTGACCATTAACTGTGTAATGTAAATTTTATTATACAGAAAAAAGACTTGTGTTTTGAACAATACAAAAGTGCTTAATGAGACACCCCTCAGAGAAGAATCATTCAGAAAGGTGTGTCTGCCGCATCAACCTAAAAGGCCAGCAGAGTGTAGATTAAACTTGGACCTTGATGCCTACCTCAAGAGAACACTCGGTGCGCCTGGTGGCAATGGCTTAGGTGATTTCAATTATCATTATGGCTCCCAGAATAAGAAGCCATCTGAACTGCAATTGAGCAATTTAAGAATGTATAGATTATAAAGCAGTGACTCAAATTTCAGTCATAAGGAAAAAGGGCATAATGAAATTCCCTGTGGCTGGGCCCATTTTGTACCCACTAAAGAAAATTATAAATACTCAGGTTGTATGGAAAGACCATCTTTCTGCAAATAAAGGCAAAGGCAAATGAAAGCACTACCCTGAAGGGCATCCCAACCACCTTCACAGGCTTAAGGCCACCATCAGGATGGTGCTCTCAAAGAGCACCAGAACACTACTGCTGCTTTCAATTTCTATGACATTCTGTCTTTTGGGAATCAAGAATATGGAAGTGACTAATTCTCCCAAATGTCATACATTTTGTATTATATACTTCGTCTCTGAATCTTTATAGCACAACCCAGGCATTCAAGCCACTGTCTGGGACCAGGCATAATTATGGTAATTACATTTACCATAATTAGGGAGATGGTAAATGTGATCAAATGTTTAAAGAAAGGAAAACATGAAGCAGTGAAAGTTTTAAGCATCTGAAAATGTCAACTAAATTCCCAATGAAAGAATTAAAGAGGAAGTGAGGTGTTCTATCAGTCATCCATCCAAAATGTTGATTTTAAAATATAACGACTTGACGGAGGGTGGAATGCAGGAGTGAGACACAGAACAGTGAGATCAATTAAGAGGTATTGGAATAAAGCAGGTAAAAGCAGCAAAGCCCTAAGTGAAGTTGGTAGCAACTGAAGGAAAACAAAGTCATTAAAATAAAAGATGACGCTCTGAGAAGAGTAAAAAATAGGCAAGATCATAAAAGCCCGCTGGAAGTCAAGTTAGGAGACTGGATTTAAACTTACAGCTGACAGAAAACTTTTAAAGCAGGAGAACAAAGTGACTAGTAATTCATACGCATCCTTTTGTTGAAATAAGAAGCAAACAATGGTGAAAAAAAAAACAGCTAAAAAATACTGCAAGTTCAGGTAAGAGATAATGAGACTGACTGGGCAGTTCAGCAGCAGGAACAGAGATCACAGGAGAGAACAAGAACTCAGTCAATGCCTGGAGGATGGCTTGTAATTCCTCCAAATGTGGGACTTGGAGAGAAGTTTAGTATGGTGTCAGACTTTTCCCCAGCAGAATCATGTGCAAAAGCTAATGCCTAGGACAAGAAAGAAAAAGTTCAATTTAGGCAGTACAGGAATTAATAATTTACGTGTGCTGGAATCAAGGTGACTGAGATATGGAGGCAAAAACATCTAAAGAGCAGATGACTATCTGGCTGTGGAGTTCAGTACAGAGAGCTGAGTCAGCAGCACTGATGTGAATATAATAAGAAAGCAACCCAAGGCGAGAGACAAACCACTCAAGGAAAGCATGAAGAAAAGATCATAGAAGATAGAAGGTTTCCGTTATGATGCAAGATGAAGGAGGCTTAACTATGTTCACAGCTTATGGCAACAGCAATGAAAAAGAGGAGCAAGAAACGCAGCAGAGAAATGAAAGAATCAATTATGCAAACTTACAGAATGAACAGGAACAAAAGAACCAAGAGAAAAGAGGAACTAGCCTAGAATAGGAGAAAAGATCTTCAATCTCTGAGGTCAAAAATAAAAAGGAAATGAGATTGGAGCAAATGAAGGTAGATGTGTAGACAAGGTGCTGACACCTCATAGCACTAAATGTTCCAGAAGTCTGAAGGTGTTGAGTGTCAAATTGTGTCCACCAAAAATTCCTTTGTTGGTCTTAATCACCAATACCTCCACATGTGATCTAAATTTGGCAAGCAGAGTCACTGCAGATGTAATTAAATTAAAATGAGGTCATACTAGAGTAGGGTAAGTCCCTAATGCAGTATAATTGATCTCTTCATTAAAACAGAAATCTGGATAGATAAACCAGATGTGATGTGATGTGAATACACACAGGGAGAAGGTGACCGCCCAATAGCTAAGAAAACAAGTCTAGAACAGACTCTTCCCTCAAAGTCCTCAGGAGGAACCAGCTATGCCAATACTTTGATTTCAGATTTCTAGTCTCCAGAATATGAGGCAGTACATTTCCCTTGTTTAAGTCAACCAGTTGATGGTACTTTGCGACAGCAATTCTAGCAAACCATCCTGAAGGAAAGTCAGCTACTAAAGGAGAGAGGATGGAGAAGGGTGGTGAGAAAGTTTGAAGGGGGTGGATAGATTTCAGCAGGAAACAGGCCAGCCACACAGTATAACACTGTACACAGTTGCCTGAGGTTCCAGCAAAGGCTAGAGACGATAAATTTATTTATAGAGTGATTTCCTCAAGCAGTTCTTGGCAGCCACTGGGCTAAAAGGAAAAGATGCCAGGTCAAAATCGAGGGCTGGCAGAGTAGATTACAAACCAAATACAAAGGGCTAAGGCCACTGAGGATATTGGCAAGGGAGTGATGTACCAGGAGTGAACAGAGAAGGAAACAGAGGAGGGCGGATGGGTCATAGACTGGAAGAATTAGATAGAGCAGGTGCAGGAATGGCCACCAAGAAACTGAAAGCCAGAAAAGAAAAGACGATAAAGGAGTGGTACAGCTAAGAAGGAAAGCTGTAACATAAAAAAATTTATCAATTTTTTGAAATACAAAAGGTTTTATTTTCCTATGGTATATAACTGAGATAATGGCAAATTTATTTGGTGGAAAAGACATAGGTGATCATTCAAAATTTTTCCAACTATTTTCTGCTCTAGTCAGTTATTTCATATTTGTGAAATAGAAGGAAGTCCTAATACTTCCTTTAGCATCTTCCCATTATAGCTTGGAAAATATGTGCAAAAAATGCATCTTGATAAAATATCCTGTCTGTTTATCAGAGTAACTCTTTCTATACCTAATTTATACTTATTTCCGAGGCTCAAACAGGCTTATGTATAATAATTTTATCTCATAATTTCATATTTACAAAACAGCATTTTTCTTTCATAATATAGGTATGATTATTTTATAATAAATCATTACATCAAAAATTGAACTTAAATCACAGTCAAACTATTTGTTCTCTGCCCCCGGAAGAATTAGGGGATATGATCAGGGCATTTATGAGGTACAAAAAAGAGGGAAAATTTGTTAAGTACAATAGTATTATAGATAGGAAGTTAACACTTTCTGAAGGCGCTCATGACAGTATCACCAAAAACACTGTGTCCACTTAAAACTATAAAACAAAATAGGGCCTCCCTGGTGGTGTAAAAGTCTCAGCAATATGAAGCTATCAGCAGCCACTGCTACATGAGTTCGATCCCCCACCAGGGAACTGACCCAATGGTGCAGCAGACCTCTCCTGTCTCACTGTTGCTACCCTCAGCAGTGTATTTCAGTAGATCCACCTGTTCTATTCCCCACTCTGTCTCTGGTGAATCCTCTTACTCCCCCATTTTTGGCCTATACCAAGCTCTTATATACATAAATAAATAAATCTTTAAAAAAAAAAAACTATAACACAAAATAGCAACCTTCTTTCATACTGCAGCCTGGTTTATCCTATGTCTCTATTTAGCCCCTTCATTTTGACTATTTACTGTGCCAAGCCCTGGGGCCCCAAAGAGGAAAAGCAGCACAAACTAAAGCCATTAAAATTTTATTTGGGATATCCTTATAAATCACTGATTCATTCACATAAAATATGTTTAAAATATGTATATTAAATTCACTGAACATAAAACACCTCACATGTCAATCAAGACCCAAACACAATGTGGAGCAAAAGGATCATCCTTAGAACATCCGCTCTCCAAATGTGACACGCTTCAATGAAATTCCCTATTCCAACAAAATTGCCTATCACTGTAAATACTTGAAGTCCTCAATAGCTAACCCCCAAATTCTCCCTCTATAAATAAGCATTAGCACAGAGATCCTGAAAATAATTCCAGACTAGTTTTCAAAACGAGCAGTCACGGAACTTCAGCTTTAGAAGTAAATAAGGCTTTCAAATAGATCTATACTCTTTTTCTCCTTCCTTCCAGGTCAAACACTTACATACTATAGGGAATTTTCCACAGGACTCAGAGAGTAGCAACTACACTCCAGCTCCAGGCACTCTGGAGGAGGCCACTCCTTAAGATAAGGAGCCCTTTAGCTCAAAAAAACTGCATAAGGAGAGAGTTGCCACACCTCACCTTAATGCTTATCTAAGAAGCTGGCCCCAGGTTTCAAGACTTAGATGAATTCCAAAGGACCTAGAAGCCCCCAACTCCCTGAGAGGAGAAATGGAAGACCAGGAGTTCAAGAAGACTTCTTATAAACCTGAACTTATTCTAACCTGAACATAATCTGAACTCAGTTACTTACAGTTTGTATAATCACAGATCTAGAACTCTTTTCTGACTCTGGTAAAACTGTACTGTAGTCCTGATTTTTATGTAATCTATCTTACATTTGGAGAATAATTTGATGGTCATAGTCCAAGTGATTTTACAAATGAGAAAACTGAATCCTGGGTAAATTAAATGATTTACCCAAACGCTAGGAAGTAGAAAATGAGAACCCATATTGTCTTGTCCCTTGGTTCAAACACTCTTTTTCCTTATCTGCCACATAGTTACTCATAAAATATTTATAGCCTGGAATGCTATTCACTCATAAAAAAAGACATGAAATCTTGCCATTTGTGACAACACTGACAGAACTGGAGAGGATTATGCTAAGAGAAATGTCAGGACAAAGACAAAGGAACATACAAAACTAACTCAAAACCAACCAGAGAATTAAGGCTAATGGGGGGTAGAGAGATTAAGGGAGGAAAGGGTCCAATGGACTATGGTGGCGGACTTGGGGAGCTTTGGGAGTGGGCAGGGTGTGGTAACAAAGATCTGAAGAAGTGTGGACCTATTCTCCTAAATCATACACAGTGATTTAGGAGCTGTAAACCAATGTTGTAAACATTGTTACAGTGTTATAAACCAATGTTACCTCAAAAAAATTACAGAAAAAAAATATTTACTGGAAATTAACCATATGCAAGAGATTCAGGGAATTAAGAAGCTGAACAGAGTCATCCTCTCAAGGGGTCTAAATTTTGGTTGGTCTCAGACAATATTTTCAGTTTTTAATATGCAAGTCATCACATGAAGCTTTATATGGAAATTTAGAATACTATATAAATGTAACCTTCCTCAAAGCCCTACTTTTTAACTTCAAACCAAACCTTCCAACTTCTATGCATTGTTAAGTCTATTTTCACAAAAGGCATGCAACAAATGATTCAATTGCCCTTAAAAGGTAGTCAAGTTAAGTTCTACATGCCTTCACTATTGCAGTCTCATGTGAAATAATGAAGGATCAAATGATTCCCAGTGTCTGTTTCAGATACAGCATTCTCTGATTTACTGAGGTGAGATATTTAATCAATCTCTATGGCACAGAATTAGAATATTGCTTTGTAAAATTCAGATCTTTGACATTACAGAGATTTGGTGGTAAGAAAGGGCAGATAGCTATAAGCCTGACAAAAACATCCTTAACTTTCTTTTTTAAAAAAAATAAAAAAAGATTTATTTGTGCATACAGAACTCGTGGTACAGGCCAGAGGTACAGTGGTGATTCACCAGAGGATTCACCAGAGACAGAGACAGAGTGGGGAGTAGAACAGGCAGATCGGCGAAGTACACTGCTGAGAGGAACGGAGGGGGTGAGGGGGGAGGGTCAGGAGAGGTCGGCCGTGCCATGTGGTCACCTCCAGGGCAGGTGGGGATAGAACTCATGCGGAAGTGGCTTTAGCTTCCCAATGCTGTGTTTTAACCTGCTGTGCCACCAGGGAGGGCCAAACATCCGTAACTTTCATCTAGGCCATGACCTAAGATATTTTTTGCAAGCTCCTGTTGCACACACATGACAGACTAACATACAATCATTAGCAATGATATTTAACTCCTCATGATTATTAGGATTCATCTGTGGAAACATGGGAAAATATGTTGTAGATTAGGAGAAAAAAGCAGAACATAATGTATGGGCTATAATTTGGTTGTTTGGCTTTTTAAACACAGGTAAAGAAGCAAGAAGTACATCCAAGGGTGGCTGTATTTGAATAATAGGATTTGGGCTTTTTTCCTCATTTTTCTTTTTTATGTAAGTTGAAATTACATCCATAATTAGAGGGGAGGTTGTGCTTATAAATAGAGGGAAGGTGTTCACTATTCTCACATTGATTTCTTCTGAAAAGAAAATACTCTCCTACAAACATCTCAGTCATACTGCAGAAATTCCGGAAATACAGGTTTGGAAAACATCATTATTGCCTACCACAGATGAGAGAAAAAAGATTCCTCTATTGCTTCAGGTCTAGAATAACTGAGTTTTACAGCATGTCTCAGGAATGCTGGCAGAGGAAGTGCTTTGGAGTGGCGGACACAAGGCTCAGTGGAGTTGGGCCCAGAGAAAAAGAGAACAGGTGCAGAAGAGAAGCAGCAGACCGTGAGAGCCAAATGATGTGGCCCCCTCCAGAAATCCCAGTCTGGAGCAGGTTGTCCCTGAGTGTTGCTGCCCTGGACCACAGCCAGCCACATGGCTGAGGGGACTTTCCACGAGCACAAATATCCTTTCTCACAGTAGAGGAAGGATAGGCAGCTTATTGCATGAAATCTACGCTGTTAAAAGTAATCCAACAGGGCCCTCCCTGGTGGCACAGCGGGTTGAAGCGCAGCACTAAGAAGCTAAAGCCACTTCAGCATGAGTTTGATCCCTGCCCCAGAGGTGACCCACATGGCACATGTGCACTCCCCTCCCCACTGCTCCTTTCAGCAATGTACTTAGTCAGTCGGCGTGTTCTGCTCCCCACTCTGTCTCTGGTGAATCCTCTCACCACCCGTGCACCTCTGGCCTGTATCCCAGTTCTGTATGCATAAATAAATAAATCTTTTTAAAAAACAAAAGTGCAATGAGTACAACCAAACAAATCTATGCTTTAGGCTTTCATTCGACCACAGAATGAACATGTGTAGATACATCTGTGTTCCTATATGAACACCCTACAGCTACGTATATATACTGTGTGCACACACGTGGCAAAGTTTATAGCACAGACCAATTGCTGTGGCTTTCTGAGGAGACAATGAAACACTTCACTCTACAGCAACCTAGAGAATAAATTATAAACACATCATTTCCCTGCTGACGTTCATCGATATTACCAAAAAAAAAAACAAAAAACTCAGGGAAAAGTACAATTCAAAAATCACATTCAGAATACTATTATTTCCATATAGACTCCTCTCCCTTACTTGAAAGGGCTTTTTTCCCCCTACTTAGTGGCAAGCAGATAAAGACAGATCTGATATACAAAGAATAGGAAAAGTAGAACGGGAAAAGTCAGCTCCTCCTTTGGGATCTAACAGACAATAAGTGGCGTCAACATGGCATCACACCCTGATTCAGAGGAAGCTGCAAGGGCGCCCTGGTGCCCAAGTTACCAGCAGCTCCAGACTTGCCCTAAGCACATACATCACACAGGACTCTGCCAGCAATACCACCTTTGGAAAAGGCAAAACACAAAGCCTGCATGGGCCTCTCAATTTATTTTTTTATATTTTAAATAGATATTTCTGCTGATTGCGCCTACAATTCACCTGAATGATGATTAAAATTGGCAAACAATATAATGTAACTAAATAAAAGCCTCTTGGGTTTTTTTTGGAAGGCTTTTGTTTCTGTTTCTAAGTGCGAAATTGACACCTATTAACTTTACCTGGCAGTAACTAAATACATCTAACATTAGATAATGAAATTTAACCTACCTCATCAAAGGTGGTGTCATCTTTCTTCAAAGCTATAAAATAAAAAGGGAAAGGAAACAGTTATTGTGAAACATCTCAAAGAAATATCTAGAAAATTAAAAAAATAAAATAAAGCTTCCATTTAAAAAAGTGAAACTGTACCCTAACCTGAAGAACAACAATGTGACACAAATACAAGAACTGCAAATGGGACAAGGAATTATACAGCATGCATCCTTGGGAAACATTTTTCATAAATATGTAAATGAACTATCCTCCCAAGCATAGAAAAGAAGTATGCCTATCTTTCCTTTATCTTTTCTTTAGAAGGAAAATGTTTTAATGAGAGTCATACAATAACCTTAAAAGAAATTTCCCTTTAACCTTCTGGTTTTTGGGCATATATCATCAGGCATGATGAGGGACCTGACAAGGCAAATTGTTTAGATGATCCCTGCTCTGCATGGTGCTGAGAAAGAGATCTTCATACTCAGAGAAGTCTAAGCATGGTGAGGAAAAACCAGCATATAAGATAAGAACTGCAGAGGCATAATTCAGCCATTTCAGCACCATAAATTTTCTAACAGAGTATCACCAAAGGAAACAATGCACTCGGAATATTTTAGAGGAACTAGCAGATAAGGAAATATTATTTTAAATACACATGGCTTTAGAACTGCAGTTTTAGCACTGTGAGCACTAGGAGACATCTTGTTCCTTTAATCCTAAACTTCTTTTGAATGTTTCACAAATACTCAAGGCAGATAATTTACCTGAAACTAGCAGAAAAAACATTTCAAACTTACAGAACTGTGCAGAGGTGTTTACTGGTCTACACTAGATAGTTCTATTTGAATAAAAATACTTCAGTAGCTCTTGTTTGGAGAGCTATGTTCTGACAGAAGCAATAGAAAGTAAATTATTACTTTGGCAATTAAGCTCTTAGAGAAGTCACGTGCCTAAACAGAAGCTATCAGAACAAAGTTTACATGGTGTAGTAATCCTGAAAAGGTTATTTTCACTGTTCATACAATAAATTGTCTTTTTAAAATGTCAGGGAAAGGAAAAGAAAAACCACAATGAGATATCACCTCACACCTATGAGAATGGCCCAACATCAAAAGACCAGAAACAAGTATTGGCAAGGATATGGAGACATAGGAACCCTCCGGCACAGCTGGTGGGAATGTAGACTAGTCCTGCCCCTATGGAAAGCTGTACAGAAATTAAATGGATCCACCATATGACTCTTAACTCCACTCCTAGGTATTCTCCTAAAGAACACAAAAACACTAGTTCGAAGGAAACTTACAGTCCCATGTTTACCACAGCACTATTTACAAAAGTCAAACTATGGAAAACAACCTGAATGCCCAAAAACAGATGAGTGGATCAAGAAGATATGATAGATATAGATATAGATATATAGATATGTGTGATGGAATACTACTCAGTTATCAAAAAGATAAATTCATATGTTGTGCAGCAACCTGGAGCGCACTGAAAGGGATTACACTAAGCAAAGTAAGTCAGAAGGAGAAAAGCAAATACCAGTGGTGTGACTTAAATGTGGCATAGAGAGAAACCAAACAAAGGGTCTGATAAAATCACACTTAAAACTAGCCCTTGAATACTGACCCCAGAACTGAGGTATCAATTAGAAGAGGGGAGGGGCAAGAACAAAGAGTGGGTGGTCTGGTGGTGAGTACACTATGGTGATGGCACCTAGGTGGGAGAAGACTGGATATTTAGAAAATGCTAACAACAATGTAAAACAATGTTACTTTGATTAAAAAATTAAAGTAAAATGAAGTATCAGAAAGTGTATGGCTGTGGTGATCTAAAGACAATGGAGAAGGTTGAGGGAGATAACATGTTCCTGAAAGCTTAACACTAGTGTTCTCCTTTTCCCTAAGAAACTGAGGTTCGTAAGGGTTTTTCTACCTCCTTTTTTCTTGACTGAAGCATATAGACCTGTCTTAGTCTCCAATGTCTTACCTTATCAATTGTTTGTACATATTTTATTAACTTACAGTAAATCTAAAATAACTTGTTTTGATTGAAAGATAATATCCTAGATGATTGTCTCCATAGCTATATTTTCACTGAAATATAAAACTTTTCATTTAGAAGATGCTCTTTAAGTTATCAGTTAATAATATTACAAGGCCATATCCCTCACTCCCTCCCAAGGCAAGGTAAATCCTTTAACATACTTGACAATTGACTCCATTATAAGTTATTTGTAAACTATGTAAATATAGACAAGTTTCCCCATCTAAGAAAAAAACTTTTGTAAATTAGAAATGATTAGCTCATTGATTGCAATTACAAAGCCAATTATTGTACAGCCTCATACCTAGCTTATTTAACAAAGATTAATGGGAAATACATTGTGTGGCTGTCTCACAAAGTGGAAAACTACAGCACAGCAAGCTTATAATTCACAGCACAAACTTTAAAATATATTTTCTTTCTTTTAGCTATGACAGAATTTCTGGAAATTTAGCTATGGGTTTTCTAGAGCAAAACATCCAAAAAGGAACTATAATTCCTTAGGGAATTGTAAGCATGGAATGAAGACCTTCATGCAGAGAGATGGATGAAGAGAACAAAAAAACTAGAATGTCTTCAATACCCAGACTTGACTGTTTCCGTCTGCCCCCTAACTTCCCAACCTCTGGATAAAGTCTGTAGGTAAGAAGAAAAGAAGGAAGGAAATAGAGAGGGAATTTCAGGATATTTTATACAGTTTAAGTAGCAATTAGTCAGATTCTCTCCCCTATACAATATTCTTAAATCCAAGGAAGAATAGCCCATTGAAACCTTTCATTGCTGGACTGACATCTTACAATTTCTTTTAATATTGAATCTTTGTCCTGAACAGCAGTTAACAGTAACAAAGCTCAATTAAAGGTGTCTGGCAAATATTTATCAGGTCACTGGTGAATGAACTCTGACCTAAACAGCATACATCTCACTGGTGATGATATTCCTAATTATCATTAATCATTCATGTAAATGTAAGATCACAGTTATAATTGTGGAATAACAAGCATATAACATTTGGGGGACTTACAAAGGAACTAATATTTTTTTTAAGCAGTTGGAACTAACATTATTTTTTATTTGAAAGAATGCAACATTTATCTCAGCATTCCCAATATAACTCTAAGAGAATCAAAGGAGCATATGTTAAGCCACTTAAGAATATCAGATATTCTACTCAGTTCTCTACTCAGACATTACTTCTTCTAGAAAGCTTTCCATGATCTCACCAAGACTAAAGTGGCACCTCTCCTACGTTCTCCAATGGCAATTTATGCTATTCTTCATAATATTGATTTGTCACTATATATTGTCAATGTCCATTCATTGATCTGTCTTCTCTTAAGAGTCCTTGTGGATGGACCGGTAACAATGGTCACAGAATCTGAGTGCCAGCAAAATCTAACACATAAGAGGTACTCAATAATTATTTCTGAATTAATGAGGTCTACCTCAATAGCAAAAAGATAGCATCTTAGATTGTGAAAACTAAATTAAACTTTTGGCACACAAAAACCATATACTACTCTCTTGAAAGGATCATAAATATAAATTCCATCCCACGAAGTTTAAGATCTTTGGAACTCACACTGAGAGAAGATAAATACAATAGCTAAATTTTGTGAGTGAACCTTTAACCTTACATTTCTCTTTTCTGACAGGATGGGTTTGTCAAAAGACAACTGGATTCTACAATTACACACTGACAACACAAGGTAACCCCAAAATTCAAAGTAACCACAGTTCTGTCCTTTATTCCTTTCTCTCATAAGCCACATCTTTCAAAGAAATGGTACACATGGAATTCATCTCAAATACCAGAATATGAATTTCATTCCTTTAGGAGATAATCCAAGTAAGTATAAAGAAAGGCATTTTAATTGAAAATGAAACAATGTCTGTTTGACCTTAATCTTATACCCGCTGTTACAGAAAGCATTTCTTCTCCTAAGCTATCACTCAAAAGGAAGTAAGTAGAGAAGAAATGGATTTTGATATAAACTCTTTTGCAAAGATAAATCCCCATTTGTCTTTGATTATGCCAAATCAAATTAAAAAAAATACCTGAAACTTCAATAACTATAGGAACTCTTAAATAAGAGGCCACATTGACACTATTTAGTAGAAAACCATAAACACTACTGAAATCAAAGCATGACTTTGAAATTCAATTACACCCATCTCACAAAAGAACCTGAGCAACATTACAATTATTCCCTGATAGATATAAGCACTAACGCTTACAAGTTAATGTACTTTATTAAATCCTTAATAATTTCAGGTCAGTGGTATTTCAGGTGTGAAATGACAAATTTGGCATAATCTTTCATGTGTGAATAAATGAAACATTAGCACTCAGTCTATATAGTCAGAAATAGTGGCTGGATTATCACATACTTTCAAAAGGTATGTTTATTTTCTGTAGATAAATGTTACTAATTCCTTATAGTTTAAACAATGACTCTACTTCACCACATAACAAGCTATACTTTTAAATCATACTAAAAGAGCAATTTACATCACTATGTTCATATCAAAAGTCATCTCCAAAACCCACCCTTCTTTCAGCTGTGAAGTCAGTGGCCACTTGACTGTCCCTTCTCTTGCTTTCTACTTACAGCAATGATATCATTATGATGCAATCACTAGTACTCATAACAACATATTATGAATGTTTCCTGAGTCTTTATTACATACCGCATAGGATGTCACATGCATTATTTCACTAAGAGCCAATAAAAAGGTGAAAATTTGAAATCCAGAAGTTGAGAGACCTGTATATGTATGTGGCTCAGCTACAAGTGGAAGTAAGGGAAACCCCCAGTCCATCTGACACGTAGCCCGCCCCCTTAATCTATGCACTAAGAAACCCCAGAGTACATCTCATTTCAACAGCCTTTGGAACCTTAAAAATCCTTAATAAACTGCTTTTTGATTTTGCAAATAAAATAGAAAACATTAGGAAAATATGTAAAGATTCATTTTGCTGTAATTCTACTTCTCAGTAAAGTTCACTATACTGTCCCCTAATGGGAGCAAGTAAAATCTCTTAGATCTTAGAAGACATTTTAACAAGAGCTGGAATCAAAAGGAGTTTCACATTACTAAATCTCAGTAAGCTAGGAAATCCAATTAACTATAATATCCTACATGCCAACATTGCAGTTAATCCAAATTTTACTGATTGTCGATCAAAACCTTGAAATTATTTAAACATAAGAAAATTTTATAACATCATCCTTGGTTTCTTACTGAGATTCAATTGCAATGAATTATTTAACACAGAACTGGAAGGGCTCCAACAGAGTCATTAGCATTAGTAAATATACAGTTAATGTGTTTTAGAACAGGGCTTAATGGACTCCTGAGCCCACCTCTGCCAAGGTTTGGGTCTCCGACTGAAACACCCTCCTTAATAATGCACACAAGCTCAAAACCTAGCTTACACTCCTTTTAGCTACAAACTTCTTCTGAGTATAGGGACTCTTCACATGTATCTCAAACTCCTAAGGGTAAGACTGCAACTACCCAACAGTAAATCAAACTAAATAGGTCTAAATATGGATTCCAGTCACCTTGGAGAATTTGCATACCAATATGAAATTTTATGTTTAAAAGTTAGACTAAATATTGACTACTTCTTCTCTTACTCTAAGAAAGTTTGCATATTCTATGATACACTAATTACTTTTTAATGACTGGATGTAAAAAACTAAAATACTCATGCAGCTTTAAGGAATTAAGCACCATTCTGCTCTATTTCCATTAACACCTTTATTAACATGTATGACAGGTTAAACAAGTGAAACAAAGGCTAGAAGCCTTCAAAAAGGACTCCAGGGGTTATTTTTAGTGTCAGGAAGATTTTCTTGCTGAGAACAGTTACCTGCATAAATAAATATTATGATGTTAGAGGTGACTACCATCTAAAGGTTCAAAGGGGTCTGCTCTGACCAACCCGAGTAATCTAACAAGATCATCCCACGTGACACACTGTTGTCACCCCGCTACAGTGTGTGCCATAGATTTCTTCTTAAATGTTCCTAAAGATTTCTAGGTCGTTTTTTTTTTTTGTTGGTCATTTGGCTGGCCGGCTGAAAGACAATAGCACCCGAGCTCTAAGGGTCAAAGTTCGGTGGACTTATTCCTAAATGCCCAGACAAGTTCCCAGCACGCGTCTCCCTGCAGCCACCACTAGATCGAGCCCTCAGGACAGAATACTCGAATCTCGTTTTCGAGGACCCGAAGTACGGAACAAAAGGTCCCAAGGTGTATGTCCCACTTCTCCTCAGGTTGGATGTGTTGAACAATACCGAGGCGCAACTCAACGTTTCAACAATTCTCAAAGCTAAATTACTGACTAAACACCCAAGACCAAAGCCTGCGCGCAAAATAATAATAATAATAAATAACAAGTGACCGAGGTGGCCGCCCAGCCCCGAGCACAGTCGGATCTGGGGCGTCCCCTCATCGCTCCCTCTCAGGCGCGAAAGCCGGAGCGCCAATGGCAAGGAGAGGGAACCCAAACCGCACGGTGAAAAACATCCACAAACGAACCCCCGGATGCTGAGAGCGAGGGGTGTCCGTGTCTCCTTTCCGCCGTCGCCCACCCCCAGTTCGGGACACTGTCGCCTCCACCCTCCGCGCGCAGCGCAGCGCAGCGCAGCCCACGCCAGCCCCGGTGGCCGCGGCACCACCAGTGCCCGGAGCGCGGGGCCGAGGGAGCGGGCGCCGGGGGCAGCGCGCCACTCACCGATGCGGCTGAAACTCTCCGACAAAGTTCTCCGCAACTTCTTCATCTTGCCGATCTTCTCGGCCGGCTGCGGCTCAATGAGGTCGCACATCTGGGCGACGCAGGGCCCCGTCAACTTCCCCAAACTGGTCCAGAGCAAAGCGCAGACAACGGCGAGGGCGCGCGGCGCGGGGAAGGCGGCGCCTCCTCCTCCTCCTCCTCCGCCACCTCCTCCTCCGCGAGCGGGAGGCGACGCGC
>NW_004567106.1:7314884-7322007 GCF_000260355.1 Condylura cristata | reverse complement strand
TAGGGTAGAAGCTGGCACCTCTAGAGACCCCCTTCCTCGCGGTTGGGAGCCCGCGTACTCTGCAGCCCTCCCGACCGGCTCGCCCCCCGCCCCCCCAAAACCACACTCGCACAGACACACACAGCCGGCGCCCCCTCCTGGCCTCCTCCGCGCTCCTCCCCCGGCCCTGCCCGCCCCGCCCGTGAGCTCCAGGGGGAAAGCGGACCCGCTAGGGTAGAAGCTGGCACCTCTAGAGACCCCCTTTCGGGCTGTGGGGAGGTCGCCGAAAGACAAGGCACCGAGTGCCGACCGTTTATCGGGGTGTCTTTCCCTCAAGGAGGAGGGAAGGCGAGCGCACCGCTGAGCCAGGGAGGCGGCTCCCGCACTGCCTCCGGGTCTGCAGTGGAAAGGCCTCGTGGGCGCAGTCAGGTTTGAGGGGGACTTTTGTGTTCAGTTTTGCCGAAGACGCTGCTAAGTGAAAGATGCAAAAGAAAGGCGGGCCGGTTTCTTGGGAGCGTGAAGTATGGCTTCAACTGTAACCCCAGTAAGGTAGGGCTGGTGCAGTTTCCTTCATCTCCGTCTCTGACGGTGACAGATGGGAATGTAGGCATAGCTGATTGCTGACATAAACACCCAGCTCTACAGTAAATAGTAAACAGAAGTCCTTATTCTATTTTCCATGTATATATGAAATTCGAAGGCTTTAAAGGCCAAGGAGATTCTGACTTCTCCTTCCCCGCCAAAAAAAAAAAAATTGAACCTTACAACGAGGCCGGGGGAGGGTCGCTTTATAAAATCCCAGTTCAAGCAAACATACATCATCTTCATCCCAATAAAGCGAGGTGCACAGAGTTCTCCAAACGTCAATCTCCCTAGGGAGAGAGAAGGAAGATGGGGGAAGTCTTGAATGTGTTGATTTGCGGCCAGCAAACTCCTTGTGAATGGAAATAGTAATCTTGAGTCATCTGGCTGTGTAAGTAATAAGAGCTTGCCAGCGTGTGACAATGCAGTTCGATTTAAAGGAAGTTTTGGGGAGTTTGTGTTTTGTTAAAAGATGTTATCTTAAAACAAAAACTAGCCCCCTGCCTTCCTTAAATTGTGAGGTAGAACATTTGATTTGTTCTGCCCTGCACTGAGAGCATTATAGAGTCTTGATAGATTGCAGCTGATAAAAGACAGGAAGTCAAACCAAGTGGGGAGCAGAGGAGGGTGGAGAACAGTCAAGAAAGTGATTATGAGTTAAAGTGCAAGGATGTTGGGTACTGGTGACTCTATTACAGACATCACTAAGAATGAGCTCAGACAGGAAAAGTTAGACTTTCATCACTTCCTCAGATTAGTTAGGGGAAAGTTATCACCAGCTATGAATGAAAAGACAAACGCAACCAACCCATTGAAATAGTTTGAGTTCTAGTTTCTCCCTAGTCAGTAGAGATTAACTAGTCATTAACTTAATAAACCTTTATACTAACGTTAATATCTACCTATTATTTGTTTGGGTAATGCTGTTTCAAATATTTGTATGTCTATGTTTTACTTCCCCAACTCTCTCACTTTTAAAAAAGATTAGCTTCAGGGCCCTCCATGGTGGTGCAGCGGGTTAAAGCAGCTCATTATGAAGCTCTCCAAAGCCACTGCAGAACCAGTTTGATCCCTAGCCAGGGAGATGACCCACATGGTATGGGAGACATCTCCTGACCCACCGGCAGTTCACCTCAGCAGTGTATTTCAGTACATCTGCCTGTTCTGCTCCCCACTCTGTCTCTGGTGAATCCTCTCACTCACCACACTCTGGCCTGTACCCCAGTTCTGTAAGCATAAATAATAAATAAATCTTTAAAAAAAAAAATTAGCGGGCCCTCCCTGGTGGCGCAGCAGGTTAAAGCACAGCACTAAGAAGCTTAAGCGCATTCTGCATGAGTTTGATCCCGGCCTGCCCTGGAGGAGATCCACATGGTGCGGCAGACCTCTTCTGACCTGCTGGCTGCTCCCCTCAGCAGTGTATTTCATTGATCTGCCTGTTCTGCTCCCCACTCTGTCTCTGGTGAATCCTCTCACCCTCTGCATCTCTGGCTTGTACCCCAGTTCTGTATGAATAAATAAATAAATCTTTTAAAAAATTAGCTTCAGCTTAAATACTATATGTGTACACAGTACAGTAGTTAACTGTTTTTTAAATGAGATATTATGTGTTGTGCAATATAGCTTCCATTTTAAAAAAGAAATCAGGATAATGGTTACTTTTTATTGGGTAGTAACTGGTTACTTCTCTGTGTTTAGTTAGAAATATATATACTTAAGTTTTGCAGTTTGAAAAATAAATAAATCAGAGATCGATCAAGTAAATACTAATATGTAGATATGTCTAAAGTGGGAAAAAGCATGTCGACATGAACCTACTTGTGGAAAAAATATACATACATATGCTTCTATATGCTTATAACATTTCTGGGAGAAAAGAACAAAAACTGTTAGGTATGTGTGTTTCCTTTGCACTTGATACTTTCTAGTTTAAATGTCTACCTAAAAATGCAATACTTTTATAACAAAAAAATACTTATTAAAACGTTTACTTCCTTTTCTCTATATAGCAGTCTAAAACTTTAATTTTTCCACTTGTAAAAAATTTCACCTAATTAAAACAGTGTGTCAGTAGAAAATTATTAGTAGTGGAGGGGAAAAAATCACCACAATTAGAATAACCAACCTTCCATTAGATACTTACCAGTTTCCTTTGTTAGTTTTGATTTTAAAAGGTTAATTTTGAAAAAAATAAAAAGAAACTGTTACAAAGAAGGAAAAGTTTTAACTGGATGCTTCTAAGATATGTATACTTACAGGATCAGCTCTTAATACCAGTATTTGTTTCATGTTTGCCTTCATCTTAGATTGAAAGTTCCCTAAGGGCAGGAACACGGATATGAAAAGCACAATGATTTTGAACATAAAATATTTGTCAAATGAATGTAGAATGCATTGCTGCCATTGAGAAGTGACTAAACTCAGAAACAAAGATGACTATCACTATTCAGCATCTGTGGCATAGATATATTCCATGAAAGGATAGATCTATGCCATTTCTCTATCCAAATTTCTGGTTTACAAGCTTACAGTTTTACCTGGTCTGAATTAAAGGTACAATATTTGACTATAATCAAAAGTGCATACCTAGGAGCTGAGCCCAGCATGGGTGTACTTCAATCATTTAATCAATTAAAACATTTATTGTGTATTAGACCTGAAATAGTAGCAACACTGGCTGGGAGATTAAGGATTTATGGATTCTAGTCCCTATTCTATCACTGTGTTGTCTGACTGCATAACACAGTAAATGACTTAACCACTTCCTTATCTATACATGACCTACAAGGTTAGTAATAGCTACAAAATTCGAGCTTGAATGGTAAAAGTTTTGTTCTCCCAGCTTCTGTATTAAAAGGTAAATACATTAACAGAAAATTATATACAAATAAGATGGAGATAAAGATCACTACCAAAAATTAAATGCAAGCTACATTATTTCTAGTCACTTTATAACATGTACTTTGGCTATAAATGCATTTTGTGCTATAAGAAAAATAGCAGGCAATCAATTTGAAGAGAATGAATCCTAATCTAAATTGGATAAAATATAGAGGATTTAATTAGGGCCTAAGGTGCCCCCAAAGCAGAAGCAGATATTCTGCTCTTTAATAGTGTAAAAGGATTTTATCAGAAAAATTAAATCCATGACATAAGGATGCCAAAGATATATAGAGTTGCAAAGTGAAATTAAAAAGAAAAAAATACATGTTTGTTAATGTATAATTTTAGACTTTAGCCAAAGATAGTTAAAGTTTAAGGATGCAATTATAAAAGTGGTAGAAATTTACATCATTAAGTATCCTCTTGGAACTATAAAAAAATTACCCTAGTTAATTATTTTTAGGATTAAATGTTAGCCTCCTTTTTGGAACTCTTCCAGAAACTAAAATAGTATAAGATTAAATCATCTATACCAAGTTCCAAGAGTCATCAGTGAAACTGGTATCCAAAATTCTTGCCACTGACTTTTACATTCCAACTGTAGGATAATATCCAGTTTTAAGGCTTCCTTCCATTTGTTTTAACAAGGAACAAATTAAAATCAAATAGGGGAAGAAAACAGGAAATTGCAGAAACTAGTGTATTTATCCTGCTTGGGCTCATCACTCTTAATTTGAACCACTTCAACATATTTATTTGATTATTTTATATTTGCCTGATTGTTTCATAGCAAATTTTTCAACATATATTTCAAGAGCCCCAAGTAAATTGATTTACTTGCAAATGACTACAGGTCGAGAACAAAGAAGTTACAGAAATAATAAATAAAGTAGCTGCATAGAAATATTGGTAAATTCTCTTTCCTATTACACTATGTGTAAGTATTATAATTGCTTATCATTTGTTATAATAGAAATTTATATAAGAAAATATTGACCACTGTTTCTAAGATACAATTCTCTTAATTATACTGTTTAGTTTATTTTTGTATTAAGAGAGTTGAAAGAACTGGTCAAATTCAAAAAGATTAATGGAATGATCAAAACTCCTAAATTCCAGCTCTGTATTTTGCTTATTCCTACCTTATGGGGAAGAAATTCAAAATGTGATTTGAAACGACATTGCAAAGTCAGTTGACTTTGAAAATGAAACTCCTTTTACTCTAATGGGTGTTTGTAATTTAACTAAATATTCTAAAACTGTCACCAACTGAAACATTGCAGCATGAAAATACAGCTTGGTCCTAACTAATACTAATCCAATATTACTTCTCTATGCAGATGAGTCATTTCTATATTACATAGTGCCTTAAATTCCTCAGGCTGCTATCACAGACTACAAGAAGCTGGGTGGATTGTAAACAAATAAAATTTAATCTCTCAGATTTCTGGATGCTGGAAGTCCCAGTTATTCCAGCATAATCTCCAGGTTGGAGACTGCCTACTTCTCATCATGTCTTCACATGGTGGAGTGAGGAAGGGGGTTTTGGGGGTAGGGGGGCCCTTTTTTGTGTAAGTAACAATCTCATTCATGAGGGCTTCACCCTTATAACCTAACCATTTCCCAATCACCCTCCAAATACCATCACATTGGGGATTAGATTACAACAAATAGCTCTGGTGTAAGGGAGACATAAATATTTAGTATCTTGAGTATTATTTTCAAAGGACCACTGCAGAATAACCTACACAGAGACAGGAGGAACAGAAAGAGGAAGGGGAAGACATCAATTGAAAAATCTTCTGAGATGATTCTTGCACAACCTCCACCATGTGAAAATTGCTGATTAGTGCTTTAATGGCAATTAGTGTAAAATAATGGTAATTATTTGATGAAAGTCAAATAGAGAGTACATACTTTCTTATCATAAGCAAGTAATTTTACTTGCCTTCATTTTTTAATTAACTGTCCCATGTGCTATGCTGAACACTGCTTATGCTGCAGTGAATGCATAGTCACACCAGCTGCCTGCACAGAGCTTACAGACTAGGAAGGGAAATGACATAGAAGGTGTCATTTACAGTAAAAGGTGATCCATTTTAAAAAGTGAGAAGGACTGGGTGCCACAGATAAACCTACAGCTGCAAGACCCTCTCCTAATCTCAAGGTCAGAAATGTCCACTCTGAGCAATCACACTTGGGAAAATCCAGAGAAGTGATCAGGCAGCAAGTAGGAGTTCCCAGCAGAGATTAGCATTTATGGAGGCCAATGGCAAAAGGAGAACATGGAGCATTTAAGAAAACTAAAAGTGTCCTGTGTATAGAATGGGCATTAAATAAGATTGGTGAATTTGGCAAAAGCCAAAAAGTAGAAGCTTCAAGTATCATATAGTAAAGGTCATGTATGCTTTAATTCCTATTAAAAATGTCAGACAACTATCATGTTTTCCTGCTCCTCCTGAAAACCCATTAATACTATACTGAATGATTTTCTTTTTAAAGCATCAGTCCATATGTATATAGATTATGGGAGAGAACACCCAGACACTTTTGGAAATTGAAAAATTATAGTTGAATAGTAACTGACTTGTTAGTCCCTAGAAAGCTAAATCCTAAGCAGTTGGCAAAGTGAAGAGGCAAACTACTGAAAATTTATTACTTAATATCAAAACCACTGTTTCTTTCTTTATTTTCTTCCCATAGTTCTTACCAACACATTGCTCTACAATGAAACTCAGTAAACAGACCAAACCATGTAAACTGAATTCCCAAAATTTCTTAGTGAGTGTGTCCTAGACATGGGCAGAGAGCCAGCGGATCTCTAGAAATATGATGGATTATATTAGTAAAGATAGAGATAATAACAAGTTAACATAGAAATTAGAAAGAGATAACAAAAACTAACCTAGAAAAGTAACTAGGAGGAAATGAAAACTATGCAGAGAAAAGACAAAGCAATTCAGAATATCTTCAAAGGCATAAAAATAGTGAAATAGCATAGGATATTGCATCCAATAACCAAAAATATTTTTTAAAGTAGCAGCCACATGGCAAAAATAAATCTTCAGTATTTAAAAATGTCATAGTACGAAAGGAAACTTCAAGTGAAGATTTAAAATATGAAGTTGAAATCTTCTAAGAAAAGAAAACAAAAAGGTGGATAGAGATGAAGAGGGGGGAAATGAAAATGATATAGACTAGTTTAGGAAAGTCAATGTTTGAAAAATAGGAGTTCCAGAAAATGAAGGGTGGGGATCATTAAAAAAAAAAGATTCACGAAAATTTCCTGTAACAAAAGGATATTACTTTCCAGTTCAAAAGAGCTCACTGAAATCTCAAGAAAATGGATGGAAAAAAAGGTACACTAACAAACATCATTATTAAATTGCAGAACCCTAAAGACAATATTCTAAAAACTTACAGAAAAGAAAGACCAGATTTTTTTTATTACAAAAGTTTATTTTTACATCATTTTGTACATTTTTTTTCCATCTCGATTGTAATCCCCGTGGGTTTCCCATCACCAAATCACCCGTGTGCCATACCATAGTCCCATGCATTTCTCTCCCCTCACCCCCCTTTTTGATCCCATTCCCCACTCCACCCCCACAAAATATCTCTGGTATATGGTTGTTCATTATTTTTGTTATTTTCTCGCCTGGTCCATTATACTCCTGCT
>NW_004567106.1:7201754-7314194 GCF_000260355.1 Condylura cristata | reverse complement strand
CCGGGGCAGGCGGGAATCGAACTCATGCGGAAGCGGCTTTAGATTCTCAGTGCTGTGCTTTAACCCGCTGCGCCACCAGGGAGGGCCAAGACCACATTTTTTTAAGAAATGAATTATTGGAGTGACTTTAGACTTCTCAACAACCATAATTTTAGAAAATTGTAACATCTGGGCCCACCATGGTGGTGTAATGGGCAAAGACGCAGCACTGCAAGCTGGTGGCAGCCGCTTCAGTGCAAGTTGGATCCCCAGCCCCAGAGGATCCACATGGCGTGGCGGACCTCCCTGACCTGCCCAGTGTACTTCATCAATCTGCCCGTTCTGCTCCCTACTCTGCCTCTGGTGAAGCCTCTCACCACTCCTGCACATCTGGCTGTACCCCAGTTCTATATGAATAAATAAATAAATCTTTAAAAAAGAAAAAATTGTAACATCTACAATGCTAATGTTGAGTTCCTTTCTCAGTCAAGTAATTAAGTGGAAGATAGAATAACAACTTTCGAGCTAAAAGGTCAAAAACAGATGAGAGACCAAAAACAATATCACGTAACAAGTCCATACCTTAGATAGCTAGTAAGGACTTACTCAACCAAAATAAGAAAAGAAAAAAATGGAATCCAAAAGACAAGATTCCCATACATGAGAAAGACAGGATGATGGTAAAGAGAAAAATCTAAAAATGTAATTCTGAAGAACACCTAAAGATCAACTATTCTGGTGGACTGAGTAAAATAGAAGACTTTGGGGAAGATATCAACAAAATGACATGCAGAAGCACTGTGGCCTCAGACTTGCATTCTCCAACACTGTGAGAAATAAATTTCTGTTTATTTTTTTAGTGACACAAATGAAATAATGGATGGTAAAAGTATGTTGAGACAAGATTACAAAATATGATGGGAACATTTTGGGAATTTATTATTGATATGAAAAGTGTATAGATCAATCTGCCTAGAGGTGGGCATGATTGCTACTCAGGAATTTATCTGGGTCCATTCAGACACATGAGATTAGTAAATCTGAAGAAAATATATTTAATACTAACACTAAGTTGGAGATCCTAACCTGGAAAGGGGTCATGCGGAGGTCTAGCTAGATAAGCAAAAGGCAAGGGATGGCTTGGGGCTTTTATTGTGAGTAAATGGTTGAGTCAGCATGGTAGGGAATTCCCCTAATGTGGGCTAACTCTGTGGTACTTGAAATTCCCATTTCCCATTAATGCTTAGAGGTAAGGGTGCCTACCCAGGGTTTTTTTTTTTTTTTTTTTTTAAAGATTTATTTATTTGTACATACAGAACTGGGGTACAGGCCAGAGGCTCAGGGGCGGTGAGAGGCTTCACCAGAGACAGAGCGGGGAGCAGAACAGGCAGATCTACGAAGTACACTGCTGAGGGGAGCAGCGAGCGGGTCAGGAGAGGTCTGCCACGCCATGTGGTCTCCTCCGGGGCAGGCGGGAATCGAACTCATGCGGAAGTGGCTCTAGCTTCTCAGTGCAGTGCCTTAACCCGCTGCGCCACCAGGGAGGGCCCTACCCAAGGTTTTTATCTTGGTTTTCCAGATATGGAGGAGATAGGAAACAGGAATAGAGATTTAAAGCTGTCAACAACCATGAAATGGAGCCTGTTACAAGAAAACAAGTAACTGGGGAAAAGATGCTTGTCAGCTTAACAGAAACAAAAGTTTTCACAGAAAAAGGAAACTCAACTTTATGGCTCAGATGTGAATAACATTTACATAGTCTTATACCAAAATCAACACCATTAAGCCATGGCCATATTGAGATGATGAAGAATGGGAGGTGTTCATGTATGTGGGAGATATTATAGGATTTGGTGAAAGTAAACTAAATCTCCTAGATTTTTAAATCACTGAAATATTTTAGTAGCATATTATTTAGATAGGTGAAGCTAATTTTAAAGGAACAAGGTAAAATACCATTACATAATAAAAACCCTTGGAAACTACAGAGGTTAGACACAAAAATAAACCCCTATGCAAATTTTTAAATGCATGTATGACTTTAGATACCCTCCAAACTTAACTAATAGTGTAAAAGTGTGATATCCATAGAAATGGTAGGTTCCCCTTTCTACCCCACCCAAAAAAGAACAGGAAAGAAAAGCTGAAGAAGATGATGAAGAGATGAGTTGGAAGAAGTATATGGAGTAGAGAGATGTGAAGAAACCACACACTTGCTTCTCAACCTTGGACTTGTACCAATGACCTAGGGTACTTGGAAAGAGATTCTTGAAAAAGATGTGTGTGAGAGACCCCTGTGGAAGTGTAACGGATACAGGCTTCATGGACTCCGCCCTCACTCCAGATACTGGAGCTACAAATCCCATCAATACCAAGGAGAAGCATGCTGGGACGTGAGAGTGGAGCTGAGCAGCCAGGTTAGGATAAAACTGGACATGTGGACTCTGGGGGTCTCTTGGCCTGGTGGTTCGCAGCTGGTCATTTGGCTCTCGATCCATTTTCAGTGTGCTATTGGAGTCCAGGTCAACAGAACTGGTAGGATATTCTAGTTAACTTATATTTTTCTCTCTTTTTCCCTGAGTTGTTCCTTTACCTTTCTCCTTGTAAATAAATCCATTCTCAAACTTTTGTGTATGCCCCACAGTATGACTGAATCTTAAGCGTGCAGGTGAGGATCCATAGACAGGCAACCCAATTCACATTGGGGTGCTCTGTAACAGAAGCTGAAAATGTAGATTCATGGCAATATGGGGTTTGTGATCCTGGGATCTCTTTCACTTGGAGCTAGGGGTGGAGTCCATACAACATCAATGGGTGGAGTTCATTCAGGATGTAATGTTCTCCCAATAAAGGTCTGCTGCTGGCTGGAAGCTTTACCAATAATCCAGTCTATTAACATATTTTGCGTGATGTATGTATTATGTTCTGTATTTTACTATAAAGTAAGCAAGAAAAAAAAAGAAAAATTATTAAGAAAATCAGAAGGAAGAGAAAATATATTTACAATACTGTACTTAGAGTAGGTCCACATCATCAGTTTACCAGAATATTCATATATAGTGGACAGCAGGCATTCAAGCACGCATTGTCAAGGGTCAACTACAATTCACAGTGGTTGCTCTTGGGGAACTAGATAATAAAAAAGAGAAGGCAGTGGTGTGGGAGATGGTATGCTGGAGGATTGCTGTTTGTATACACTTGAAACAAGTATACATATACAAATTTTCAAAGATTGCATATCAAATTTTTTAAAATTGATTTTATTCAAAAGACAGTGGTGAGCTACCCATCATCTGGGAGCTCAAAGCTTCTCAGCATGATATGAGGTCATATTTGCATTTTATTAAGATTATTCTGGTTGTAAGGAAAGGAAAGAACAGAAACGGAGTCTATTAGGAAGAAAGCTTAGGACACTGAAATCTAGACAGGAAGTGAAGTTAACCTGGACTCAGGTATGGTGATAGGAGTTGGTAGAAGTAGACAGATTTGTCATTGATTAGATTGTAGGATGGAAGGAGGACTCAAGATTGATTCTGCATTTCCTGGATTGGACAATGGGTGGGATCCCATTGATTAAGGTAGGAATTCCAGAACAGGAACACGTTTGAAAGAAATGGAATGACTTCAGTATTAGAAAGATAAACAGAATGATTACAAGGTCATATGTGTATATGGCATTCAGGACGGAAAGCCAAATTGGAGATGTAGTGACTTGAGAGGAGAGTTACATTATTTTATATTTTAGCCCTTCCTGGGATGACGTTTCAGGAAAAACTTGAATGAATTTAACCATGAGTAGATGCAGGCAGAAGGAGAAGGAAGCACCACCATCCTAAGACAGTGATGGGGCAGGGGTGGGGCATGCAGGATTTGCAAGGGGGGGGGGGGATTGCTAAGCCACTGAGTTGCTAAAGGAGGAAAACTATTCTATGTTCTACTGCTTAAATAAGAGCTTAGCTCTTGTAGGAGTGATGGGAAGTCTTTGACCAGAATAATGACAAATTCTGACTCACATTATATTAGTTTGCAATAGAGCCTGAATTTTGAAAGATTCTGTAACCATTGCCTTTTTCATTACACACTGGCAATGTGACCATTCCAGTTTGAGATGTTCCAAGTGCTAAGTGCATAGCAGATTTCAAAGACTTTATACAGACAAAAGACCATAATAGATACCATGAATGATGTTTTATATTCGCAATTTTTTAAAATACTGCTTTAGCTATATAAGGTTAAATGAAATACAGTATTCAAATGAATTTTGCTACTTTCTTTTTACTTTTGAAAAATGTAGACACTAGAAATTTTTTAATTGCATGTGTAGTGGTTCATGTCATATTTTTGTTGGACAGCATTGGTCTAGACAACTTCCTTTTTGCTCTCAGTTTCAGAATGCTATGAAGACAAACGAAATAATTTGTGTAGGGCTCTTTGAGTTTTCTTAAGGGAGCATATTATGTAACAACAAGATAAATTATTAAGCATAATCATCAGCCCAAAAATGTACTGTTCTTTATAGGCCAAAGATAATGTTACTCACTTGGTTGTGGTTTTGTGTTGTTTCTCCAATAGAGGTGATGAGTTTGCACAAAGTCATCTCTTACTCCACCCTCTCCACCCCCTCACCATGCTTTCTTGTGACCAAAACAGCATGTTTTTTAAATACCTGGCCTAGGTTAAGAATGCAGTTTTCTAACCATGGAATTTTTTCTCATTGCACTGCTCTTGGTCCTGTATAGGTCTGAACTTCAGTCTATTTAACATGTTATTCTAATTATCTGGTCTACTCAAGCAAGCAGATTCCAAATGTCAGTAATTATATGCATAATCATAGTAATAAAATACTCTTAGTTCTCATATTTAATTCTAAATATGGCAGATTAGAATGTACTTAGAGTAAAAAGCTTCGCACACATGCTCTGAAACCAAAAAATATAATTGCCTTTCTCTATGAATTTATATCTACAGAAAGTCTCACAATGTTATACATTAAGTCATATGCAGCAGCATTTAAAAAATATTGTTATAAGACATTGGAATTATTGGGGATGACATAATTGTTTTCTTCTAAGTATTGAATATAAGTAAAAAAGCAGGTGCATCAGACAGTACCTCATTTCTTTGTCTCTCAATTTCCCCTCCCACCTTCATTTTCTCTCCTGTTAGGAAGGTGACAGGACTTCGCTCTCAATTTACAGCCTCTGTGCCTGTGCTCTGATTTCTATCATTCCTCAAGGTCTTCATTGCTTTAACTCTTCTCTGTTCTGCATGCCACTATTTCTTGCCCAACTGGATCATCTCTATTCAGCAAACAAACAGCTGAAAAATGCTCCATCTTTAAACAAACACGTAAAAACACACACACACATCTCCTTTGACCCCACCTTTCCTTCACTTATCTAATTTCTCCCCTTCATTACAGAATCTTTCAAAGTCTTGATGTTAGCATTTCTTCACTTCCCATTTATTCTTCAGTGGAGGACAATTGCCATCCTCCATTAAAATTCCTCTTGTCAAAAGCAAGACCACCATGGGACCAAAGACGAAAAACCTTTGTCCTAATCTTACAGTAATGTGGGACACTTGGCCATTCCTTTCTTAAAATACTCCTCTTGGTGGCCCTCCCTGGTGGTGCAGTGGGTTAAAGCACTGCACTAAGAAACTAAAGCCACTTCAGCATGAGTTCGATCCCCGCCTGCCCTGGAGGTGACCACATGGCACAGCAGACCTCTCCTGACCTGCCCGCTGCTCCCCTCAGCAGTGTACTTCGTCGATTGCCTGCTCCCCAATTTGTCTCTGGTGAAGCCTCTCACCGCCTCTGAGCCTCTGGCCTGTACCCCAGTTCTGTACTTACAAATAAATAAATCTTTAAAAAAAAAATTCCCAAATGTGTATTCCAAATGTAAATGCCATTTTCATATATGCATGCTTTGAATCTTAACTATAATCACAAACTTAACATACAAATAAAATATCCATGTATGTTTCCTATACTAAAAAGAATAAGACTTAGACAAAAAAGAAAAGACTAGGAAAAAAAAAAGAGGAAGGGAGAGAGGGAAGACTCTGGTTTTGCTCTGACAAAAAAATCTAGATTTTCCTTCCCATATTTAACTATTTTTCTTTTTAAAAAAGATTTATTTAATCCCTCCCTGGTGGCACAGCGGGTTAAAGCACAGCACTGAGAAACTAAAGCCACTTCCGCATGAGTTCGATTCTCGCCTGCCCCGGAGGTGACCACATGGCACAGCAGACCTCTCCTGACCCGCCTGCTGCTCCCCTCAGCAGTGTACTTCATGGATCTGTCTGTTCTGCTCCCCACTCTGTCTCTGGTGAAGCCTCTCACCACCCCTGAGCCTCTGGCCTGTATCCCAGTTCTGTATGTACAAATAAATAAATCTTTAAAAAAAAAAAAAAAGATTTATTTATACATACAAGAACTGGGGTGTAGACCAGAGACAGAATGGGGAGCTGAACAGGCAGAATGACTGAAATACACTGCTGAGGGGAGAAGCAGATGGGACTGGAGAGGTTTGCTGAGCCATGTGGGTCACTTTCCTGGCTAGGGATCAAACTAGTGCTGCAGTGACTATGAATAGCTTCAGAATGCTGAGACCTAACCCTTTGAGCTGCCAGGGAGGCCCTTAACTATTTTTAATCTGTTGGCAAATTTTGACTAATTTAGCTCCAAAATGTTTCAAATCCTACATCTGTTAATCTGCACAACCATTATTCTAAAGCAGGGAGTCATTATCTCTCACTTGGACTAACATTATCTTCCCAAATGACCTCTCCCTATCTATGTTTTTGTACCTGCCTAATTCAGACTAACCAAAAGAAAACGTTTAAACCAGTTCATCAGTTCATGCCATTCTTCCCTTTAAACTATTCAGTGACTTAACACCTTGCCATAGCACTTGGAGTGAAATCCAAACATCTGACCATCTCTTAAGACTCTGCATGGTTTGGCCTTTGTCTACCCCTCCAGCTTCATCTTGTGCTGCCTTCTTTCTATGCCATTGCTCTCCACCTTGGGGACTTTGTGCTTTGATGATCTTTCTACCTGAAATGTTCTCCTGCTCCAACTTCCTCTTCTCATTTTAATGTCAAGCTCCTTTCATTTTACAAGTCTTAGTTTAAAAGTGATCTCACACAGCTTTGCCAGATTATACTTTTTAAAGCAAATTTAACCATTACTTTTTTCACAAGGCATTGTAGCTTACTTTTTTAATATTTAATCACAAATCTAATACATAGAACTACCTCTGGTCCCCATTTATTTCATTCCAGATAAAACAGTTGACATACTGATTGAAAATAGAACTGGATGCTATAGCCAGGCCCCTTCTGTCTCCCGACTCTTGGAAGCCAGACTGTTTATTTAGTAAGCTTCAGTCTGTTAGCCTTTGTCAGGAGCTTCACACGAACGGACCTAGTTCAGCACTGCCTGTGGTTGGATATGAAGCACAGTTCTGCCTTGAAGTACTGGAGAACTCACAACAATGACACACAAGGGTGACACCAAAGCAGCCCTACTGGTTGGAATGCTGACATTTTGACCTGATTCCCAATGACTTTGAAAATCAGAGAAAACAGAGACCCTATATACTGACCTTTATAAACACCTATGTCTTGCCCCTAAAATTGATAAAGATCTTGGTCTGTGGCTTTCAATCTTATTAAACAGAAGCATCCAATCATTATACCATGTATGTTAGTCCCAATATGTGTGTGTGGGGGGGGGGACTAATAAATTAGAGATGTTCTGTAGTCATTGTAGATGACTACAATAATAAATACATTAATTACCATTCTTTTATGCAACAAATAGGAAAATGAGTTAAGATTAATGAATAATAAAATTATTATAGCAGTCCTTAGTTTCCTTATATCTCGTTTTTGCCTCTTCCAAGAGCTCTGAAAAACTCGAGATGAAAAAAGAAATTCTACTTGACGTGGATTAAAGAAAGACCTAGACATAAGAACAGAAACCATAAAATACCTGGAAGCAAAAATGGGCCAAACACTACACGACATACACTTAAGCGACATCTTTAAAGATAGAGCACCCAGTGCAACCATAGTGAAAGCAAGGATAAATAGATGGGACTACATCAAGTTAAAGAGCTGCTGTACAGCAAAAGAGACATTACAAAAAACAGACAGCCCACTGATTGAGAAAAAATTTTCTCACACAAAACTAGCGATAAAGGATTGATTACAAAAAAATACAGAGAACTGATGAAACTCAACAAAAATAAACAACCCCATCAAAAAATGAGCAGAAGAGCTAAAAAGACACTTCTCCAAAGAGGAAATGCAGATGGCCAATAAGCATATGAAAAAATGTTTAACATCACTTGTCAGAAGGGAGAGGCAAATTAAAACCACAATGAGATGCCACCTCACCCCACTGAGAATGGCACATCTTAAAACAACTAGCAACAACAAATGTTGGCCAGGATGTGGAGAAAAAGGAACTTTCCTGCACTGCTGGTGGGAATGTAAACTAGTACAACCACTATGGAAAACTGGAGGTTCCTCAAACTGCTAAACATGGAGCTTCCCTACAACCCAGTAATCCCAATCCTAAGTATCTGCCCAAAAGACACAAAAACACTAATTCAAAAGGATACCTACACCCCCATGTTTATTGCTGCTTTATTTACAATTGGAAAGACATGGAAACAGCCCAAATGCCCAAAAATGGATCACTGGATTAAAAAGATGTGGTACATATACACAATGGAATATTACTCAGCACAGCAACCAAAAAAAAGAAACACATGTCTTTTGCAGCAACATGGATGGAGCTGGAAAAGATCATGCTTAGTGAAATAAGCCAGAAAGAAAAGGAAAAATACTAGATGGTTTCTCTCATAGCAGGAATATAATGGAACAGATGATAAAATAATAATGATGAACAGCTATATACCAGAGACATTTTGTGAGGGTGGAGTGGGGAATGGGATCAAAAACAGTGGGGGGAGGGAAATGCACTGGACTATGGTGATGACACATGGGTGATTTGGTGATGGGAAGCCCAAGGGGATTACAACTGAGATGGAAAAATGCACAAAAATATGTAAAAATAAACTATTATATATAAATTTTAAAAAAAAGAAAAAAGAAATTCTATGATAAGTAAATAGTGTTGGATCTGTCTTGAAGAGATCTCTGCTTTGTGGTTGCAAGGCAACTACTAGAAATTCCAATAACATCAGCATATTCGTCATTTGTATGTGCTGTGCTTCTTCCTAAAAATAATGGAAAAAGTTGGTTGAGTTGAATTATGTCTTATCATGAGCCAGTCAGTTTCTACAACCAGGAATATATCAGATGTGCTGATTGGCTTAGTCAACAACCAGGTCTTAACCTGCAAATGAGATGGCATCAATCACCAAAGCCATGTGACTGATAGCTGTATATGTGCTCCCTGGGGAAAGTGAGGAATAGATATAGAAGAGCGACCACAACTCCATGCTGAATGCTGAAGGCGTCTGAATAGCTACACACCTGATGTACTGACTCTTTATACACCATCAACCTCTGATACTTTAAAATTCTTTCACCAGCTTCTAGAGAAATTAGAGACCTCCTTCTCTCTCCTTTTTCTCCTTTCTTTCTTCTTATATTTTTCCTTTTTTCCTTTCTACCTCCCCCCTCTCTTCTTCCCTTAACCTTTCTTTCTCTCCCTCCCACCTCTCTGTTCTCTATTTTTCTTTCTTTCAATTGAATTTTTCTTTCTTTACTTGACCAGGATCTGTACCAATCTACATCTGTACCCATATAGATGTCTGATTTACAAGGAGGCCCAAGGGAGCTTTGAGAAGAAAATCTCCCACATCAAAGATAGAGAGAAAGAAAAAGACCCATCTCATGAGACAAATATAAAAGAATAGTCACAGTGTTTATTAGCAATGCCAGGACACTCAAGTGCCAAGTGAGACTGAAGTCTCAAGTGGAGGGGGGGCGGGGGGAAGGGGGAAGTCTTACCAGGAGATAGTGAGCAAGTTTCAGGTTGATCTGATTTCAGAGAAACAAATACGGTGAATTGGTCTAAGAGAGCACCAGTGGTCTAGGCATCAGGCTGTTTCTCCTTTCCTAGTTCCTCTGTGCAATCACCCTTCTTTTATCACCTGCTAGTGAAGGCTTTCCTCATATCAAAACCTCCAGGGTGCTCAAGAAAGGAGAAGTGAATGACTCCAATGACAGAGTAGTTCATTTTTTAAAAAAAGGTTTATTTATGCATACAGAACTGGGGTACAGGCCAGAGGTGCAGAGGCAGTGAGATGGTTTGCCAGTGACAGAGTGGGGAGCAGAGTAGGCAGATTGATGAAGTACATTGCTGAGGGGAGCAGCAGGTGAGACAGGAGAGGTCTGCTGCATCATGTGGATCACCTCTGGGGTGGGCCAGAGATCCAACTCACACTGAAGCTGCTGCCAGTAGCTTCCAGTGATGCCTCCTAACCCTGTGGGCCACCAAGGAAGGCCCAGTTAGTTCATTCTTTTGCAAGTCAAATGGTCTCTAAGCCTCTGCTTTCCACAGAATTGCAGGACATCTAACCAAGTCCTCAGGTGAGAGATGACTCAAAATAACTTTGATAGATTATCATGTAATTGTTGATGTGTAACTGAGAAGAATTCAAGGAATTAAAATCCATGCTATAGGAAAACTCCATCATTCCTATTCCTATTCACTTATTTGGGTGAAGAGCTTTTCAGCATCTATATTTACTGACAGGTACATTTAGCATCGAATCTAAACCTTATATGAATCCCCACTGGATACATAGGGGAGAAAGACTTTACTAATTCAAAATGACAATTCTAATATAAATTCACATTTCATGTTTAATAATCTCACCATTATTTGTAATATGTTGCTTTAAAAAGTGGAATAGTATTTTCAAACACTGGTTGCAGGAAATATAAAATTATTTCCATCTAGCATTTTTTTGGCATATAAGTATTTTATTCTTAAAATATGTTAAAATATAACATATTAGGAATTGGAATGAAAATAAAATTTCAAGGAAAAAAAAGGACCCTCTCCGTTGGCGCAACAGGTTAGGACGCAGCACTGCAAGCTAGCCGCAGCAACTTCGGTGCCAGTTGGATCCCTGGGCGGGAGGTGATCTGCATGGCGTAGCAGACCTCCCCTATCTCGCTCCTGCTCCCCTCAGCAGTGTACTTCGTCAATCTGCCTGTTCTGCTCCCCACTCTGTCTCCGGTGAATCTTCTCACCACCCCTGCACCTCTGGCTTGTGCCCCAATTCAGTATGCATAAATAAATAAATCTTTTTTAAAAATAAAGCACACATGGATAAAGACCTTCTTTTTTGTGTGTGTTGAATCAGTGTGATGATAAATAGAATTGTTCATTATTTAGATTCCCTTGAATGGATATCAAATAATAATGTGACTGTTTTTAAATGTTATTATTTAAAATGTGTTGTACATATATATTAGCAACTTGTAACATGACAAAAATTTTAGGCATCAATGTGAAAAAAAATATGTTGCTCCTTAAAATACTTTAGGAGTTACATGAGTAAAAATGTCTGGAGACAATGAAAGGAAAAAATTATGTTAGACAAGAAAATGATCAAGGAAAGAGCAGGGCTGCTGTTGAGACTGATTGCACGTGAAATATGATGACAAAGGACCTGTCTACTCACATTTGCTATTGTGCCCTTTATCAAAGAAAGACATCAAGCTAAGAATGATTGAGTGGACACTGCTAAAGGGGAAGAGAACTTGAAGATGGGAAAAGAAATTATAAGTGGACCTATCTCCACTGGGAGCAACAGAGGGTAAAAATAGCAAGAATTTACTCAGAATTCTGACATAGCTAGGTATATCCTTGTGACCATGGCAAGATGTTTAACCTACCTTGTCTTTTGTGGATCTAATGCAACCTTCCACAGGGGTTAAAATCAGAATGAATATAAAGTGCTTTGCATAGAGTCAAGCATGTAATCTAAAGCAGTGGTTATTGTAGGCATTATGTGGCTGTGTGCCTTGCAGCAACAGATCTCCTGAGCTTCACTTTTCTCCTCTAAAACATGGGAAGAATAAAATCTACCTCCTAGGATTACCATGAGGATTAAATGATAATAAACCTGAGAGTATGTGAAATACAAAAGAGCCATTCAATAAACATTGGTTCTCTCTCCACCCCTTCCTTCTTTTAACTACCTATTGATTTTTTAAAAAGATTTATTTATTGACGCATACAGAACAGGGGTACAGGCCAGAGGTACAGGGGTGGTGAGAGGATTCACCAGAGACAGAGTGATTTAGATTATTCTATGGTACCCTGGGTGGTACATGATGAAAAAGAGTCTAATTCCAAATACCTATTTATATAAAAGTATGTTAATTTTATTGTGTCTACTGGTTTAAAAAAAAAAAAACAACTAAATCTGTCATGATTCTTTTTTTGCTGAGAAAGAGAAAAGAGTCTCATATTACAAATGACTGTGTCCTTGTGGATGTGACCTTTCTGCTTTACTAGCAAATCTCATTAACGACAAAATTATTTTCATAATATTGTGAAAAACAAATATGATATAGATCTATGACCATGTAATCAATCCTCTCACAAAGAGGACCTCCTTGCACAAGGAAAATTTCTTCCCAAGTGTTTTCTTTTCTCTTTTAAGTGAAATGATAGAAGTACTTATTAATCTGTGGGACTAAATGCAGTTGATTAGTACAATAACGTATTTTAGAAAGGCCAAGAATACCCTTTCTTTGCAGCTTTGTGTGCGAAACAAAACGTGATTTAAGAGGAGCTTAGGATGCCCAGAAGGTAGTGAAGGAACCAAATTTCACTGAACAGCCAGGAAATGTGTCTAAAGTCACTTCCTCCATTTTAATGTGTGGGATAATGTCCATTTGTTTCTGTTCAGAAATAGGCTGCCAACTTGCTGTTCCCTATTAAGAAGAAGGGTGTAGTGACCCTGAATAGTCAAAATGCATAGGAAGGTCTTATTTAGCCAGGAGCCCAGCAGGAAACAAATGGCATGCTCTAAAGGAATGAAAGAAGTATTATTGGTGCTAGATAATGGGTTCATGGGTGTCCATTATATTAGTCTCTGTATACTAGTCTGTGTTTGAAATTGTCTATAGTAAACTTACAGTAATAAAGGGAGGAGTGTAAGAGACTAATGAAAGTGACTTACAAAGGTGTGGGCAGGGGTTAGAGGAAAACAAGGGAGGCGGAAGAAGTCTGCTCCTTCCCCTTAGCACTGGGGCTGGCAGGAGTGGGAAGTGCTACAGGCAGCAAGCTTGGACGCAGTGAAAGGGGCCCACTCCTGGCACGCAGGGACACCTGTGCTGTAGGAAGGACCCCGTCAGGAACAGTGGCCTTGGGTATAGAGAAATGCAACCACTGTCAACTAAGGTCCAGTACATAATTTGTGCAGCCCAATGTTAACTGAAAAAGCAAGCAAGAAAAGAAAGATGGTAGAAGTTCCTGACAAAAAGAAAGCTTTAGTTTTTCTTCCAGAGATGCTATTTCTCTCTTGATATGTCACATTTTCCAATTTTCCTATTTTATGCCACTCTAAATTCTTGAAAAAATAAAACTTTAAATATGTAGAATGAATTTACCCATTTATATTTTGCCAATGTCAATTTTTAGGAGGCCAGTTCCTTATCCATTAGAACTGAGCTGGCCACAATGTTAATTTTAAATGTAATACAAGCACTTAATAAAGGTACAATCATTAACATTATATAGTTTTTATTTCACAGTTCTTGCCACATGTATTTTCTTCTTACCAGAACAGTGAAAACACAAAGCTAATTAAACTTGTTTATGTTTTTATTTTTTCTTTTCTTTTTTATTTATTTATTTATTTATTCATAGAGAGCTGGGGTACAGGCCAGAGATGCGGAGGGTGAGAGGATTCACCAGAGACAGAGTGGGGAGCAGAACAGGCAGATCGACAAAGTACACTGCTGAGGGGAGCAGCGGGCGGGTCAGGAGAGGTCTGCCACGCCATGTGGTCTCCAGGGCAGGCGGGGATCAACTCATGCGGAAGCGGCTTTAGCTTCTCTGTGCTGTGCTTTAACCCACTGCGCCACCAGGGAGGGCCTATGTTTTTATTTTTTATAAACTTTTCCCCCATCAACCTTATTTCCATTTCCTCTTAAAAGTCTATTGAATAGTGGGCCCTCCCTGGTGGCGCAGTAGGTTAAAGCACAGCACTAAGAAGCTAAATCCACGTTGTTAGCATGAGTTGCATTCCTGCCTCAGGTGACCCACATGGCGTGGGGCGTGGCAGACCTCTCCTGACTCGCCTGCTGCTCCCCTCAGCATTATACTTCATTGATCTGCCTGTTCTGCCCCCCACTCGGTCTCTGGTGAATCCTCTCACTGCCCCTGCACCTCTGGCCTACACCCCAGTTCTGTGTGCAGAAATAAACAAATCTTGAAAGAAAAAAAAAAGTCTATGGAATGGGCCCTTACTCCCCCTCAAGGCGCAATGTATTAAAGGCACAGTACTAAGGCGCAATGTATTAAAAGCACAGTACTATGAAGCTAGTGGCAGCCACTGCAACACGTGTCTGATCCTGGCCAGAGAGCTGACCCACGTGGCTCGGCAGACCTCTCCAGTTCCACAAACTGCTCCTCTCAGTAGTACATTTCAGTACATTTGTCTTTCTGCTCCCCACTCTGTCTCTGGTGAATCCTCTCACCCCTCCCCCCACACCTCCGGTCTGTACCCCAGTTCTGTATGCAAAATAAAAAAAAATAAATAGATAAATAAATCTTAAAAAAAATAAAAGTCTGTGGAATGACAGCGTAAGACTAATAACCTGAGCAGTGGATGCTATAGAATAATCCTCGGCCACAGGCTGGCTGAGTGTGCCAGTCTTCCATAGGAACTATTGAATTAATTCATCTTTTTAATTGCATGTCCTTTTTACTCACACATTATACCAATACACTCGACTTTGGCTTATTGGGGGTAAAAAAGGATAGGAAAAAAAAAAAGGAACTATGAATTGCCCTGTACTTCCCCTTCCCTCTATTGTTATCATTTTTAGTGTAAATGCTTGGCTAAATATAGGGAAGTAACATGAGTAAGAAAGGACTTGATAGAGTTCCTTGGTTGTTTGCATTTCTTAGAATGCCATTGCATTTTCCCCCTAAATTTAAAGCAAGTTTTTTTCTTTAAGATTTATTTTATTTATTAATGCATAGAAAGAACTGAAGTGTAGGACAGAGGAAGGGGGTTGAAAGGATTCACCAGAGACAGAGTGGGCAGTAGAACAGGCAGATCTACTGAGATACACTACTGAAAGGAGCAGCAGACGAGACAGGAGAGGTCTGCTGTGTCATGTAGGTCAGCTCTCTGGCCAGGGGTTGAACTCATGCTGCAGTGGCTCCTAATAACTCGATAGCACTGAGACTTTAACCTCTGCCACCAGGGAGGCCCTAAGACAAGTTTTGATTCAAATGGAAAGAGTGGAGCTTTGGAACTTAATCACTCATAGTTGTGACATGCTGGTCTTGTCCTCTCTTTAGTCTCACTAAATTCCTGAAGCATGAGGAACACACAGGAATTCTATGATTGTGGACACTGGAAATGCTATGTACAAACAACCAGAAATGGCAGATACAGACTGTATTTTTTTCCCACTTCTCTAACAATACATTTGGAAATAAAATTAAGAAATGCAAGATGGTGACAGCAAAGCATTAAACCAGATATCAAGCCCTCTTGAGCTTGGTGGCCTGTTGTCTTCACAAGTTGCACAACCATAAAAGCAGTCTCACAGCCAACCCATGACCAGGCAAGGAATGAGCCAGGAGAACAACACTCCTTCAGTCCTCCCACCTCCTACAGGTGATAGAAGGTAAAAGGTAGAAAGAAAGTAGTACTTTACTGCCTTTGTTCAGATCTTGACCATATTCCCTAAGTGCTATGAGACTTTGGTCAAGAAACTTATTCTCTCTGTGCCTCAGTGTCCACTTCTATCAAGCTACACTGTGTTCTGTCACATCCCATCATTAAATATCACCTCATGTTATTATGTTATAGTACATGGAGCTCACCTCATAATTTTGTGTGAGAATTAGCTAATACTTAAAAATCACAATCATTCTGGCCCTCCCTGGTGGCGCAGCGGGTTAAAGCACAGCACCGAGAATCTAAAGCCGCTTCCGCATGAGTTCGATTCCCGCCTGCCCCGGAGGTGACCACATGGTGTGGCAGACCTCTCCTGGCCCACCCGCTGCTCCCCTCAGCAGTGTGCTTCCTCGATCTGCCTGTTCTGTTCCCCGCTCTGTCTCTGGTGAAGCCTCTCACCGCCCCTGAGCCTCTGGCCTGTACCCCAGTTCTGTATGCACAAATAAATAAATCTTTAAAAAAAAAATCACAATCATTCTTAGCACATGTGAGATAATAGACAATATATATATTGGCCTCTGCCTCTAGTTCCTGGCACAGAGCTCTTAAAATCCTTATGATTTCTTTAGTGATGAGAGCTACTAGGAATATCTTGTCTTTGAACTAGGTTCCTGTCACAGTATTTCAAAATCCCTTATAATATCCTGAGTGATAGGTGTCTATTCTTTTTCTTTTCTTTTTTAAAATTTATTTATTTTGTAGAAGAACTGGTGTAAAGGCCAGAGCTGCAGGGAGTGAGATGATTCACCAGCGACAGAGTGAGGAACAAAACAGGCAAATAGACTGAAATACACAGCTGAAGAAGGCAGCAGGCAAGACATGAGAGATCTTCCTTGCTGGGGATCAAACTCAGGCCTAGTGGTGATATTGTTGAAACTTAAACTCTAGGCCACCAGGGAGGCCCAAAGTGTCCTTTATTCTGAGGCAACTCTAAGTGGGCCAAAAAGTCCAGTAACTAACTAGAAAGACTACGCTGGAACCAGAAGCTTAGAATTTTCAGCTGCTCCTCCCATTCTCTGGAGAGGGAAGAGGGTTGGAAATAGAGTTAAAGGTTGATGATACATATGTGGCTAAAAAAAAAAAAAAAAAACTTCATAAAAATACATAATGGAGCCTTCCCTTGGTGGTGCAGCAGATTAAAGCACAGCACTAAGAAGCTAAAGTCATTTCAGCATGAGTTCGATTCCCGCCTCTGAGGTGACCCTCATGGCGTGGCAGACCTCTCCTGACAGCCCGCTGTTCCCCTCAGAAGTGTACTTCATCAGTCGGCTTGTTCTGCTCCCCACTCTGTGTCTGGTGAATCCTCTCATTGCTCCTGCACCTCTGGCCTGTACCCCAGTTCTATATGCATAAATAAATCTTTAAAAAAAAAAGAAAGGAAGTAATTCAGAGAGCTTCTACGTGGAACTCTTGGAAGTGCTGGGAAAGTTTCCTACCACTAGAGGGTGTGGAAATGCCAAGCCCCTGGCCACACACCTTGCTCCACACATCTTTTCATCTGGGTGTTCATGTCCTTTAGTAAACTCATAAATGTAAGCATTTCCCTCAGTTCTGTGAGCTGTTCTAGCAATAACTGAATCCAAGGGGGAGGAGGGACTTTTGATTTGTAGCCAGGTTGGACAGAAAATATGGGTAACCTGGGGACCTTCTGCCTGGCATCTGAAGGTGAGGGCAGAGGGCAGTCCCATGAGCCTGAGGCCTCAACCTATGTAATCTGATGTTTCTACAGGTAGATAGTGTCAGAATTGAATTAAATTGTAGGCCACCAGCTGTGTATTGCTCAGTATGGGAAAAACCCTTACACATTGGTGTCACAAGGGTCAGGAGCTTTGGTAATAGTGTGAGAACAAAGGGAAACACAGTGTGAGTGTAAGTTTTTTCCTACATAGTACACAATTAGTCTGAATAAGAGTATGAAATTACTTTTGTGAAAAATGGCCTCAAAATAACATTTAGACACACTTGGGTAATAGTTAAAGCTGTAAAATTTCTTTTTTTGCTATATATAATTAAGCAAATTGTTGTTTTAAATAGGTGGATTTTTCACTTTTAACCTCTAGTCAAAAACAAACATTATGAAGCTTGCATAGACAAAGCACTGTCTTTTCTAAACTTTTCAGTATCAAAAAGTGGTGGTTCAATTTACCTTTTTATACCTTGCAAAGAAATTGTCACACTCTACTATCTACAAACACTATGGAAAGGTTTAATTTTCTTTTTAACCTTGCTCAATTTATATGCTGACAGAGAAAGATTAGATGACATACAAGATCCATAGGAAAAAACAGCTAAGTGTGTCTCTTTCCTCATTAGAGACAACTTAAACTGAGAACCAAGTTAGATTAAATTAGTTTAGGTAGTGTTAGGAAGACTTCGTCATCAATCTCATTTGCTTCTATGGTCAAGAAGAGATAAAATAAGTAGTAAGGGCCAGACTTTCTATATTCCTCCCTCTGAGTAAATGCATCCCATAACCTAGCTTCTCCCTCTCCCACATCTTATCTGCAGAAGAATCATGAGGAAAGTACTGTCAGATTAGCAGTCAAATTTCTTGTAAGAATCTTTTTTTAAATGTTAAAAAAAACACAAAAAGCAAAAATGCTCTATAAATACAACAAAGAATGGACTTAAGTAACTTTCTCCCTTGCTTTTCTGCTTGCAATTCATCAGCAGGTCGACTGGCTTATCTGTCAAGAGAAATAGCCTTGAGTTATTCCCACTCCCAACTTTTAAGTGGTCTTACCAGTAAGAAAAAAAAGATTTGATTAATCAACTGGAGTCCTTTAATGATTGCTTTTAATAAACCCAGCACTAGGTGCTCAATAAGTGTAATTTTAAACATTTAACAAAATTCTGCTCCCAGGTTTGTTGAAAGTCAAAATAAGGCTAAAACAACCTACTTACCAGGAAGTTAAATTTTTTTTATAGAGAGAGGGTTGGGTAACAACAAACAAAAATTAGAACCTGGTAGTAAACATTCTTTTTCTGGTGAAATTGACAGGTGTGATGTCTGTCCAGCATGAATGCATAGTGCCAATTTTATGCAAGATTTCTATTAAACTTTTCATTGTAATGTATTTCAATATAACACTGGGCTAAGAATTGTCTGGGGATCTCAAATACTGAGTTACGAGAATATATACATTGTATAGAGTCATAGAACATAGTGCATCTCTGAGGGGAAAAGGAGAAATCATTGTTTTAAATATTTTGGGCCCTCCTGGAATCAGAAGGGGTTAAAGCACAGCACAATGAAGCTATCCATAGCCACTGCAGTACAAGTTCAATTCCCAGCCAGGGAGTTGACCCACATGGTGTAGTAGACCTCCCCTGACCCTCCCACTGCTCCCCTCAGCAGTGTGTTTCAGTCAATCTGCCTGCTCTGCTCCCCACTCTGACTCTGGTGAATCCTCTCACCCACCGCATCTCTGACTTACACCCCAGTTCTTGAATGCATAAATAAACATATCTTTAAAAAATTATTTAAGGGAAAACTTTATAAGTCATGAAATAGTTTGTTTATTGAGGCTCTTGCTAAAGGATACCTAAGCTCATTCCAGTTTACAACTACTAGAAATAAAACCTCTATGAACATTTTCATTTAAATCTTTGTGTGTGTAGTCAGTCATCTTTTCATTACAATTGGGTGTATATTTAGGAATGGGGTTGCTAAATTATAGGATAAATGTAAATTTAACTTTATCAGCAACTTCTAACTAACCATGGAAATTATATCATTTTTATACTTCCACTAGCAATATATGAGAGCTTAGAGTTTTTATTGTGTTTATTTTTAACCATTCTAGAGGTTAAAAATAATAAGTACCTCACTATGGCTTAAAATTGAATATGTAAAAAAAAATGTGCAAAATGATGTAAAAGTAAACTGTAATAAATAAAATAAAATAAAAAAAAATTGAATATGTATTTAAATTAATGATGTTGGGAACATTTTACAAATGACTCTTAGTTTTTTAAGTATCTTTTTGGTGATGTATACAAATCTTTTGCCTTATTTTAGCAGTGGAGTTTTAAAAAATTATTATTAAGTTGTGGATGATTGCTCATGTTTTGGGAGCAAGTATGTGTGTGCTGCAAATATTTTCTCCCAGTCTGGTTTGTTACCCTAACTGTGTCTTCTGATGACGTTTAAATTTTGATAAAGTCCAATTCACCATTTTTTTCTTGTGATTTCTGTGTTTTCCTTTAAAACTCTTTGTCTACCTCAAGACTGCAAGTGATATTTTTTTCTGATTTCTTCTAGAAGCTTTATAATTTTAGATTTTCTGTTTAGGCCTATAACCCATGAGGCATGACTTGAAGTTCATTTCTTTCCCCAGAGGAGTATCAAGTTGTTTCAGCACTGACTGATAAAATGACTTTGTTTACGTTTATTTTCACCGAAATTATGTGAAGAAACAGGAAATTTTTGAGGGCTACTGAAAAAAGGAAATTGGGAATAAAAAGGAGTACTTGACTAATACTTGAGAATTTCTTTATACTCATCTAGCAAATATGCACAAATGACCATTAATATTTTTAGAATATAGCCATTACACATAAAAGTTTCTGAAGGGGGAGGCCCCATACCTGTTAAACACAAAAAGTGGGCCCTCCCCGGTGGTGCAACGGGTTAGGATACAGCACTGCCAGCTAGTTGCAGCCCTTCAGTGCAAGTTCAATCCCTGCCCCGGAGGTGACCCACATGGCATGGCAGACCTCTCCTGACCAGCCTGCTGCTCCTCTCACCGTGCCTGCACCTTTGGCTTGTACTCCAGTTCTGTATGAATAAATAAATCTTAAAAAAACAAAACAAAACAAAAAAAACACAAAAAGCACTTGATAACCTTCAGCAAGAAGGAATTCCAGGGAAGGCAGAAAAATAAATAACTTGAAGCCATCTAATTTAGGAGCCTGGCCTTTTAGTGCTACACTACCATGGCTTTCTGTGAATTTTGCAGCAAAATGAAATTGTGTTATAAATTACCTTTTAGACAATAAAGCTGATAGCTTTGTTTATTTTGCTCAGTTTTATGGTTGTATAAATGTTGGTATCAGTCTTAGCAATTTTTCAGACCTTCCACAACTCCAAAAGGGAACGAGATGATCATCAGAGAGTGGCAATGGAGAGCTTTTTGCCCTTTACTAGGAACTGGTGCTGCAAGAGAGCGATCAAAATGATGTCGCAATAAATTTATCTGTTCCTCACCACCCTCTCAGTGGCACTGCTGTGTTGAATTACTTTCACTTTTTGGGGGAAGAAGTTAGTATCTACTTAGAATTTTTTTTGAATTATTGATGAAATTGAACTTTTTTATGATACTTGCCCTTTTTTTTCCTACTGGACAATTGCCATGTTTGTAAAAGTTTTTGAAATTTTTGAGAAAACTTTGTGGTAATTTTAGTCATGCTTTTTTTGGTCCATCTTTTCATTAGCTGACAGTTCCTCCCTCCTATGTTCCTTGATAAGTTGTAAGGTGGTGGCTGTTTGTGTGTGTTTATCTTGATATTCCTAATATGGGCAATTTATGAATCCATAAATAGAAGGTAAATCAATTGGAGATTTCGGATCGAAAATAATGGAAATCAAAGCTGCTGAATTTAAAGAAAATGAGATCATATAGGAACTCAAAATATATGCAAGTCTTTCGAGGCCTAGGTTCAATGAGCAAAATACAGAAATGAATATTTCCTAACAATGTTAGTGTCATCTTCACAGTATTCAAGATTTAAATTCTCAGGAGTAAGGGCCTCCCTGATGTCCTAGGGGTTAAGTCTCAGTGCTATCACTGATAATCCCTGAGTTTGATCTCTGCACCTCACCCCAACCAGAGAGTTAACCCACATATGGCACAGCCGAGACCGCTCTTGACTAGCTGGCTGCTCCCCTTAACAGTATATTTCAGTAGATCAGCCCGTTTTGCTCCCTACTCTGTCTCCGGTGAATCCTCTTATTGCCACTGCCTCTGGCCTATGCTCCAGTTTTTCTACAAAAAAAAAATTTTAAATTAAAAACAAACTCTCAGAAGTAAGTTTTAAGATAATCTAGCTTACATCATGCACTGACCTCTACCTCCAACTGTTTGTTGAATAAAAACCTGGGTAAAAAGAGAATCCAAAGGCCACTTTCTGATCCATAGTGGAAGAAAAAGGACCCAATTTTACCATTGTACCAAGAATATTTCCAAAGCAGGAGTAATTTCCCAAAGGAAACCAGGGTATTTTTAAGAACAGAGGATGAATTTTGGGTTACCAAAGTTTAAATTGCCATAAGCAAAACCTAGCGGTCTCAGCTGAATTTTCAGATATTCATGACAGAGTGAACACATTTTGGAATCTCTTATTTTTTAACTACAAATATCTTATGAACCATCATTTAGAACTCCACCTAGGAAATGAACAGAATTTTAAAAAGTGAACTTCCCTTTTAAACTTTTATAAGATGGCCTGAGCTATAGACTCACAACCACCACTAGTCGGTAGAGACTTTTGATTGGGATGTTTTAACATGTTTTTAATCATTCTATATAGGAGAACCTTTTTGCAGGAAAACTATACAATCTGTGGCAGCAATTATTTAATGTATGTGAAACCTTTTCTATGAGAACTATTTCTTTAAGAGGACATTTTACTACAAGATAGAAGGGCTTACCAAGTTTAACATCAAGTCTTAACAACAACAACAAACTAGTATATTTTATACATACTTTTTTTTTAACACATACCTTCTTTTGTGGTTGCACAGTCCAAATATTAATGTATGTGAATTATCAAGTAATTGTGAAGCTGATTTCTTCTCCACTTGCTACTATGATAATTATTTCCAATAAGAATAAGCAAAAAGGTAATGTTTTCTGAATTGCTGGTTGAAAATAAGTACTTATTTGCAGGTAAAGTGGACATTGTATAAAGGAAAATCACTTAAAAAAAAACAAACCATGAAAACTTGATTTGATTTTATTTTTTTAAAGATTTATTTATTTATGCATACAGAACTGGGCTATAGGCCAGAGGTGCAGGGGTGGTGAGAAGATTTACCAGAGATGAGTGGGGAGCAGAAGAAGTAGATCAAAGAAGTACATTGCTGAAGGGAGTAGTGGGTGAGACAAGCAAGGTCTGCTGTGACAAGTGAGTCACCTCCGGGGCTGGGGATCGAACTTGCACTGAAGCGGCTTCGGTTAGCTTGTAGTGCTGCATCCTAACCTGCTGCACCACCAGAGAGGGTCCAAAAACCTGATTTTATAAACAATTTAGAATTTAAAAATAAGGGTAAGAAAGGACTTCCATAACTTGAGGAATTAGAATTAATATCTAAAACGTTCTAGAAACTCACTTAGGCTCTTTCTGATCTTTGATATCTAGTCTCCACTTTCTTGGACATCTTCATTTTCCATTTCTGTCTTTATGCCAATCGTTGCTGCTTCTGTCCCTGGCCCTTTCTCTGTTACTACACTATGTAAAGTTATCAGCTGTTTATGATATCTGCTCCTAGTAACTGCCTAATAGTCATTTGCCCTTTTATTCACAGTAAGTCATCGTTTGTGTAGCTCCATGACTAGTTACACACTACATTTTTTAACATTCCATGTAACCATCTGTGGATTTACTGACCACAAATAACAAGTGAAGCTTCCAGGTCACTCCCTTAAAAGGAATGTGCATTTAGAGTTGAGATGGGGAGCTGTTGAGAGCCAGAGAAACCCCTCCTTTGCCCAGAGAGAAAGCTGGCACTAGGATGGCACAGCCATGCTATAAGCCTGGATGACATGGAAGCAAGTTTCTACCTTGTTTACTTTTTTATCTCTTTGTCACCAGACTAAAAAGACACCCTTTTAGGGCACTCACTGGTGGCGCAGCAGGTTAAAGAGCAGCACTATGAAGCTCTCAGTCACTGAAGCACGAGTTTGATCCCCAACCAGGGAGGTGACCCACATGGCATGGCAGACTTCTTCTGGCCTGCCTGCTGCTGCCCTCAGCAGTGTATTTCAGTCCATCTGCCTGTTCTGCTCCCCACTCTGTTTCTCCCCACATCCTCTCACACCCTCCCCCCACACACACCTCTCTGTATCCCAGTTCTGTATGTATAAATCAATCTTAAAAAAAAAAAACAAAAAGACACTCTTTTGAGCCTTTATAAGGATAGACAGGAGCACTTTTTTTTTTGTCATAATTGTCCTCAACTGTAGAACACCTCATATTAGTCACTCAAAAAGTACTGGTTAAGTGTTGCTATGGGCTGAATTGTCCTCCATTCCCCAAATTAGTATGTTGCCGTCCTAACCCTCAGAACCTCGGAATGTAAGTATATTTGGAGATAGAGATTTTCTGACAGAATAATTAAGGATGCCTGATGTCATTAGGCTTGGTCTTAATCCAATATGACCAGTGTGCTTATAAAAAGAGGAAATTTGAACACAAATAGGCACAGAGGAAAGACCATATGAAAACAAAGGAAGAAAACAGACATCTATAAGCCAAGGAGAGAGGCCTCAGCAGAAACCAACCTGCTGACACATCGATTTCAGACTTTCTGCCTCTAGAACAGTGCAAAATATATTTCTACTGTCTAAGTCATCCAATCATGTTTCTTCATTATGGCAGAACTAGCAATTTAATACAGGTACTTAAATGATAAGCTTTTCTAGAATTTTTAAAATAAAAGCAGAAAATTTTATCAAGTTCAGAAAAAATCAGTAGGTTAAAAAAAATTTCCCCAACAACTTCAGTGTGTGCTCATCAATTAAATGCTAACTAAACCAAAACCACTAAAATCAAGATACAGCATTCAGTATTTTCATGTTTGCAACTAATTTGAGTCACTATGGACTTTACCAACTGATAAGAATCTAGTAATTGCTGAGAAATTCAGAGAAAAGATCTGTCTATATTTAAAAATGTCAGAACATTGCATATTGTACCACTTATATTTCAACAGTAAAAATGACTGCTTTAAAGAGAACTTTCTAATGGAGCAGAAAAGCAAATTCTTGTTCAAGCGTAGTAATCAAAAAATATTTCAGGATATGCATAGGCCAAAATAAGTCACACTTAATATTGTCTTTAAAGTTTAATAAACTGAAAACCCATGACTATACATGTTAGATGATAAATTTTTATAAGTATTTGTTAAGAATTTCCATTTAAACTAGTAAAAACCCACTTGTGCTGGCACTAAGAGGAAAAAAAGAAACAATTTATTGGCAAGCTATGAGCACTATCTCAATCTATAGGCAGAAACTAGAGGTGTGTATCAGGTGACAGTAAAACCAGGAACAGGAAGATGTCAAGGTCCTTGGCCTTTAACCTGGCTTTGTATGCCTCTCTCTCTGAGCCTCTTTGGTCTCTCATCTCAGATTCTTTGCTCATCAGCTTATTGTTTCTCCCACCCCCTTCCTTCTCTCCTGTCGTCAAAGGTGAAAAATGTGGTGAGATATGTTGTATAAATCGGGCTGACAGGGGCAAGTTATTTCTTAGAGAACTAGGGATGAGTTATGTTTTGGCTATTAATATAAAAAAATGTTATATTACTAAAAAAATCCATGTTTGACTTCTTCATCTTAACATTTTGTTGATTACAAAAACTACATAATGGGCCCATCCTGGTGGCACAATGAGTTAAGCAGAGCACTATGAAGCTAGCCATAGCTGCTCAGCATGAGTTCGATCCTCAGCCTAGGAGGTGATCCACATGGTGCAGCAGACCTCTCCTGACCAGCTCGCTGCTCCCCTCTTTAGTGTACTTTGTCTACCTGTTCTGCTCCCCACTCTGTGTCTGGTGACTCCTCTCACTGCTCCTGCACCTCTGGCCTGTACCCTGGTTCTGTATGCATTAATAATAATAAAAAAAAACTATATACTTCACTAGGGTATAATTTCATAGGGAACAATGATACATCAGTTGAAATTGAGATATTATGTAGTTTCCATTTTGTAGTACTTATTTCCTTTATGAATTTAGCAATATTTTAATGCATGGATTGTTTTTTGGCAGTTCATAGCTCCTTCTCCTGTAAATGAGGAGGTCGAAGCGGTGAAGCAATCTGGTATTCAGGCAAAATAGGACTGACAGAGACTTTACACTGGACATCAAACTTCCTCCCTACCAGGGTATAAGGAAGGGGTTAGGAAATATTTAATTTGCAGGAATTAGTTAGATCAAGATTTATCCCACAGTCTTAGAAAATAGAGAAGCCTAGACATGAGTCATCTGCACCATACCAGCAAGAAGTATACCAGACATGATTCTTTCAGTTGGCAAAAGACAGAAAGTTTATCCCAAATTGGCTTGAGAAAAAAAAAAAAACAGATGAATTAGCTCATAAAACTGGATAGTCCCAGGATAGGATTGGTTTTAGGTGTGGCTTATGTGGAGAATCATGCGATGTAAGCAGAACCCAGTGATCTTCATCTGGTTTGGCTTCTCCTCCTTGGTTTGTTGAATTTATTCTAAGACAGGTCCACTGTTGTGTTTGAGAGATGGTTGCCTAAAGCTAAGTTCCACCCTTAGAGCCCAGCAAAAGGATCCCTCCCTTGAGCTTTCCATACAGAGAGGTCTTCCCTAGCTCTTTTCTAGCCTATTCCTCTGAGTCCCAAAGCATATGCTCTCTGGAATCTGCTCACATTTTATTTTTCTAGGTAACACTCAGAACCAGGGACCCAAGGATTTCCTATAACAAACTAAAACATTGTTATATATCCATTATATTTCAGTACAATTGTGAGGGTTGGGAGGTCAGGAATGGAGGTGAAGAGAGAGGGATATGAGAGGAAAGAAAAGCCTCTCAGTGAGTCACGACAATGTTTTATTTACATAAACCTTTATTTTTGTTGCTACATAAGCTAATAATAATCATTCAGACTCCAACCCCTGGAAAAAGCATGAAGAAAGTTTTGTCTTGAAGGAATTTGAGAGTCAATATTTTATAAAAGGCAGAAAAATGCATTGTTGAGATGAGAAAATATCCCCCTGGAAACTTACAGTGTTATAAATTAATGTTACTCAAGAAACAGAAAAAAAAAACAGCAAAATGGCTACCTCTGATATATGCATTGGTACATACAAACACACACTTCAAGGAGTACCTAAAAAATAGTACAATATAGTGATTATCTTATTACATTCTACTTAATATGGCTCAACTCCAAAAGAAAGAGGGTTTTCCTGCTAAAGAAATTCTAAGCTTTCTTTTCTCCAAAGTGCAACAAAACAGAATGTGTAAGTTTACAGAATACTGAGGATTCTGCTGGAGAAATTGTGCCAAGCATATTTTAGGAGATGGTCAAAGAGAATAAGACACATTTGACTAAGCTTTTAAATCATGGGTGTTTTGTTATTTGCCCTCCTCACAGAAAAACAAAATAAAATATTGGCAATTGCAGGTTTTTATGGACATGCTATTGATTTTATTCTATTGTAACTATCTTTTCAAATGAAGTAACTTCTATCCAAATGCTAAGGTAGCTAAGAAAACATAGAAATATGCTATTAGTTAGAATCTGTATATAAGAACCAGAGGCATTATGTCATATTTTTATATGTAATGTTACTGCAATAATTCTGAAAACCCAAAATGTTTTGTACATCATAGTATGTTAAGTGTGGTTAGGAGTAAACATTGGACTCAAAGCCATTCTTAAAAATGGAATGATTCGGCCCTCCCTGGTGGCGCAGCGGGTTAAAGCACAGCACTGAGAAGCTAAAACCACTTCCGCATGAGTTCGATTCCCTCCTGCCCCGGAGGTGACCACATGGCATGGCAGACCTCTCCTGACCTGCCCGCTGCTCCCCTTAGCAGTGTACTTCACTGATCTGCCTGTTCTGTTCCCCACTCTGTCTCTGGTGAAGCCTCTCGCCGCCCCTGAGCCTCTGGCCTGTACCCCAGTTCTGTATGCACAAATAAATAAATCTTTAAAAAAAAAATGGAATGATTCCCTAAGGTTTTATTATTTGATTTTCAGACAACTAAAAGACTACCTTTATTATAATCTTATATGCTTAGTGATTTTCAGAGTGATGAGCAAAATAAACATTTGAGCTAGAAATCATTTGAAGTATTTGAACCAAATGAAAGGATAATAAAATGCAAACCTATCCCTAACTTTTAAAACAAACGTGAATTTTTCTGACTCACTAGTGAACAGCTGAAAATCCATTTTCCTTCAGAATTGTTCAGTTTCACTGACAAGTCTTTTCTAGAACAATAACCAATTTATTGTATGCTCTTAGACAAATTAAAAAAATATCTGACAAAGAAGTTGCTTCCTATGAGACAAAAGCTGCATCCTTCCAAGTCTGGCTTTATGACTCAAGGCCATAGGAACTTGGGTAATTCATTTTGCCATGGATGACTTTCTTTTGTAATTCTTTATTGATAAAACAGAGGTATTAGTGTCTGTCTAACACATTTAGTAAATGAAAAAGACATTTTCTTAAATTAATTTGTCAAGATCAAAATTGGGTGTCAGAACTGAATTAGGACTGGGACTCCTGTATCTAAAACCTTACTGCCTCTCCCAAATATACCACAAAACTTCATGAGGCAAGACAGAGAAGTTTGGATAAGTAGGGTGAAATTTCAGCTAAGAGCTAGTATTAAAATGATTACTTTTAATCTCTCTCCAGATTGTAGTTTCTCAATATGAAAACCATCCAGAATTCTGCTTAGAACGGTGAGTCTCTCTGAATCTGGGCACCTCTCCTCTTTTCTAAATTTACTTTACTCCCTCTGTCCAAAGTCAAGATTTCCTGGAGCCAGTTTTATTCAGCATTATCTATGCAATTCAATTATTTTCAGAGACTCAAAAAAGTTAAGATGTCTCCATAGTAAGAAATGGGATGGCACGGTAGAAAGTAAAATTTTAGGCCAAACTGATAATAGATGGAAGAACCTTAGGAAAAATTAATCAATTTCAGCTTCAATTTAAGTGCCAAATAAAAATGACCTTAGCAATACAAATGTATCAAAGTGCAGAACTATGAAGCTAGCCATAGCCACTTCAGCATGAGTTCAGCACCTCCCTGGCCAGGGAGGTGACCCATATGGTGCAGCAGACCTCTCCTGTCTTTCCTGCTGCTCCCCTTAGCGGTGCAGTACTTTTGTCAATCTGACTGTTCTGCTCCCCACTCTGTCTCTGGTGAATTCTTTCACCACTCCTGCACCTCTGGCCTATACCCCAGTCCTTGCATAACACAAACAAATCTTTAAAAACAACAACAAATGAAAATTGTATAAAACCTCAGTGTTTCTTGGGTTGTCCTAGTATTTCCAAATGTTCTTTCAAAATAGTCACTATGGAAACCTCAAAGCTTTTTCAGTAACTGTTGAAACCATTTTGAATTTTCCTTTATAAAGTATAACTATACTTAGTTTGGACACCTCCATTTTCTCCTTGTCTTTTCATTTTTCCACCCTAACATATGTAAGTTCTTTACATATCTCTAACTTTGACCCAAACTATATTATCTAAAACAATCAATTACCTGTTATCACAAATAGCTCTGAATACCTTTTTTTTTTGAGATTTATTTATTTATTCATACAGAACTGGGGTACAGGCCAGAGATGCGGAGGGTGAGAGGATTCACCAGAGACAGAGCCTGGGAGCAGAACAGGCAGATCAATGAAGTACACTGCCGAGGGGAGCAGTGGGCCGGTCAGGAGAGGTCTGCCTCCTCACGTGGATCTCCTCCCCACGTGGATCTCCTCCGGGGCAGGCGGGGATCGAACTCATGCGAAAAGTGGCTTAAGCTTCTTTGTGCTGTACTTTAACCCGCTGCGCCACTACGGAGGGCCCTCTGAATACCTTTTTGCTCAGTCTTTTGTTCTCATCCCTCTAACATCCAGTAATAATAATAATAATGACATTATCATTGAAGATGTATTTTAAATGTTTTGCAAGTTTTTAAGGGCATTTCAAAGGAAGATATTTTAAGAAATCTATCTGCAGCACTGAAGTAAGTGAATAATTTCTAATATTGTATAAACTCAAGAGAGAAAATTGATTTTGTTACTTACTTTTACCATTAGTTAAAAGCTAAGTTAGATTAAATTTCAGCTTAAGGTACATGTATACACAAAATATGTGTGCACAATTTTTTGTGTGTGAATAATACCAAAATCTCTGCATATTTTTTAAAGGAAAGTTAAAAGTAAAAGACAGCATCAGAGAAAAATCAGCATATAAAGTGCCATGGGAGGAAACACCTGCTGGCAGTACATAAATGTGAAAGATCTGATAGGCTTCCTTCATAATTCTACCCAATCAAGCAGTATTATTCAACAATAAGAATGTCATGAGAAAGCAAAAGCATTTCAATATTTTAAAACACTTAAAGGTTGACTCCATAGTCAACATATCAGAAATCTAAAAATCTTTAAGAACCTCTTATTTTTCAAAAAATCCACTTCAATATGTATTTTATTCCATTATTTTGCTCTATTTTAACTATGAATTATTAGTTACAAATTTCATTTTAAATGTTATATATTACTGTTATAAAGACTGCATTTCTACTTTTTCTAGGTGCTTCATTTTGTCATTACCACTGAAAATTCAATAACCATAAATGCACAATCTTTTACTCCTAAGGCGCGCGCGCGCACACGCACACACACACACACACACACACAGGATCACTTTAATAATTCAAAGGTTTTCTAGAATAATGAAATCATATTGATGAACTGAACAGGAGAATTCTAATACTACTAAATATAACAAATAAGTCACTGTATAAAGTAGGCAGAATTGAATATAGCAAGAAAATTAAATTCTAAGTGTTCAAATATTTTCTTTTTCTTATGCCATTGCATATTTCTTAAATCATAGTGACAGGTTTTCCTCACTTTTGTTGGGATACATGACAGCTATTCATATCCTGGAACAGGTGCAAAAGATAAATGTTTTCCTGGTAAAGTCAAGAATGTCAGCATTCTGTGTGTGGTGATAGGCAGATCTCCATCATTTTTGCATAATATCCCTCCTGAGAAATCTATCACCACACTTTATTACTACACTATCAACTTACTCTTGTCTCAAATTGTTATTCTTCAAAGACAGCCAGCTGAGTTGCACTTTACTTTTTAGATTCTCTGATAGTTGATGAGTGAAAAGGGTTTAATGGCAGAGAGAACAAGGTTATAAATTATTCCATTTAACTCTCAACAACTCTAAAATCGCTAATGTGTTAGATATAATTTTGGGCATTTTGGAATTATGATATATTGATAGTTATTTAATCTAACTAAACAAAATAAAGGATTTGAAAAAAGTAAATGATTATTATAAATATGTGGTAGTTTATTCTAAGATGAATTAATTAGGGTAGATAAGAAAATAATTGGAAAAATTCTACTGCATTTAAAATAAACAAACATGATTTAACATTATATTATTTCCTTTGGTGTTTACTTATAGGAATCCTTTTCTTGTGATTATAAGTCAAGAACCATACTCAGGTTGTGTAATTAAAGGATGATATTTTTAAAAATTAATGGAGAGCACATGACATTTACAGAGATAACAGTCTATTCTGACTTGTTTTGAAAGAAGAAGATAAATTGAAATTTGTTATGGTGAAAGGAAAAGAAACTCCCCAAGACATCAATTAATGAGATTTCAAAAGGCTTATGAAAATTGTCATCTTTACAGAATTAATATAAAATGGTTATTTTTTTTAACATTCTAAAAGCTTGCTTTTGACATGTGAATCCCTCTAATCTAATAAAAATGACATATTTAACCTGGCTTTGTAACCTCATAACAAGCACATTCTCCTTGTTATTCTTCCAAATTTTTCTCTACATATGCACCTCATCTTTACCTATTATTATGAGAATGAAACTCCAGTCTGTAACAAGTTTATTAAAACTTGAATTTCCTGGGCCTATTCTGTCTATTTACTCTATCTTGGTAACAACATTGTATTTCCAACTGAAGAATGAGGCTAATTGAGTTCACATGGCAGGTATAAGCCCCAAGAAAACCACTTAAAAATCTATCACCAAAAAGCCATAAAGGCAAATTGAACAGTCTTCTTTTTTCTCTTTTGCTGTTGTTGTTTTTCTTTTATATTTAAATTGGGCATTCTATAAACATACCTCTTCCACAGGGGGTTTGACTCTCTATGTTTACACATACACAATGTGTATGTCACAACATATATTGTTACAATGAACCTAGGGGATAATATGTTAAATGAAATCAGCCTGACAGAACAAGACAGATACTGTCTCATCTCAGTTATAGACTCCAAAAAAATTTTAAAAGCCAAATTCAGGGAAATAAAGTAGAATGGTGATTACCTGGGGCTAGAGGGGAAGGGAGAGATGCTAGTTATAGGGTATAGTAATTCAGTCATAAAATGAATTAATTTCTGGAGATTAAATGTACAGCATACTGACTAAAGTTAACATTACTGTGTTTCATACTTGAAATGTTCTGAGAAGGTAGATCTTAACCATTTTCATTCATACTCCAAAAGGTAACTGAGGTGATGATGACTATATTCATTAATCTAATTGTGCTAATCACATTACAGTGTATGTGTGTATATATAGGTATGTATATATGTGTGCGTGTGTATATACACACATATATATAAATACCATGATTGTATAATGTACACTTTAAATATATTCCATTTTAGGGCCTGGTGGTACAAGGGCGTAAGTTTCAGCACCCTGAAGCTACCCACAGCCACTGCAGCACTAGTTTGATCCCCAGCCAGGGAGCTGACCCACATGGTGCAGCAGACCTCTCCTGTCTCGCTCTCTGCTCCCCTCAGCAGTGTATTTCAGTTAATCCTCCTGTTCTGCTCCCCACTCTGTCTCTGGAATCCTCTCAACCCCTGCACCTTTGGCCTACAGCCCAATTCTAGTATGCACAAATAAATAAATCTTTAGGAAAAAAATATATTCCATTTTATTTGTTAACTATACCTCAATAAAGCTGAGGTAGAAAGATGTAAAGACAAAATCCAGGAAACAAGCTCAAGTGAAAAAAAAAAAGTCACTTAGATAGCTGAGAGCCACAGTTGACCAGATGGCCTATTACTTCACAGGAGAAAAAACACAGCATTTCTTGTATTTTTAGTTGGAATGTAACAAATTACTTATTTTTGCTTTGCTGTTTCAGTTCTTCAAAGTCAAATTCTCCCTCCATAGCATAAAATCAATCCTTGATCCAAAGCAAGCTCTGTCTTGCTAGAGTTAAAGTCACCTTAACTTAAATTTGTTTTTTCTACCATTCTTATTTTAGTTTTCATGGTGATCATGAATAGTATCTTGTTACTGATGAGGCCTAGTTTAAGATAAAGTTTACCACTGGTGAGAGGAGCAGTGTGGTGTGTGGTGACTCAGTGTGAACTAGGAGGGAGTAAATGTGATTGTTCTTTTGCTGAGATCAGGCGCTTCAATCAGTCCCGTTGTTGGAAGCAATTAGCCAGAAATACTAAAGCACTGTTGTGGATGTAAAATACTCCTAAGTGAAATTCTTTGTGTGGTAATATCTGGTCCATTCCTTGACCATTACTTACATGTTTTAATATCAGAAGTTGTCACCTCTTTATATTTGAGGATTAAAATATAACAGGATCATGCACCCCGCCAAATCTTCTAGTATTTTTCTTAAATTATCAAAGTCATCACTTCTTTTATCTGTAGCATTAAAAATATATTGGAGGGCCCTCCCTGGTGGCACAGCAGGTTAAAGCATTGCACTAAGAAGCTAAAGCCACATCTGCCTGAGTTTGATCCCTGTCTGCCCCGGAGGTGACCACATGGCGTGGCAGATCTCTCCTGACCCATCCACTCCTCCCTTCAGCAGTGTACTTTGTCAGGCGGTCTATTCTGCTCCCCACTCTATCTCTGGTAAATCCTTTCACCGCCCCTGTACCTCTGGCCTATACCCCAGTTCTGTATGCATAAATAAAGATTTATATATATTATATATGTATATAGGAGGACTTTCGCTGCTTTGGTGGTGGGTGTGGTATGGTAATATGCATTTGAAGAGGTACAACCCCTACCTCTGAATCATATACTCTGCTGTATGTATACCAGTGTTACCTAATAAATTATTATAAATAGAAAAAGGAAAAAATACTGTCCATTGAGCTATTCAAAATTTCATCAACACAAATTCTAATAATATCAACCCCCACACTTCAAGCTGACTATTGTAGAAAAGATTTTGATTTCTACTTTTTTGTAATATGAAATACAAGCAAAATTAGTATTAGAGAATTTATTTATTATCTTGTAACACTAAGCAGAAAATAACAAAGGCAGACATAATCACAGGGTGTACGCTCCAATCTTAGAGCCAAATATAAATTTACATGACAGGGGCTTGAACATTCTATATTTAGAATTCAGAACACTTTATGTTCAATAGGAAGAACAGTTAGATTGAAAAGCTAACTAGGACGGAGATTATTTAAAAGTTTTTAAAAAATTAACCATAACCATGAAATCCTGTTTCAAAAGCTTTTCAACCCTTATGACCTCAAATTACTGTACAAATCATAATATAAAAGCAATGAAATACTCTACAAAAAATGTTCAGTAGGACTGAAAATTTTAACTTAGGGAAATTTAGAAGTTCAATAATTCTCAAAGAGGCTGTAAAGATGATTAAAATCCCAAAGGAAGCCTGAAAAAAAAAAAAAAAGAACACAATCATTACTGTAAATGTAATACATTGTTAACTCACAGGTTTCATATTTGGCTTAAGTCTAAGACCATTTATACCACTTTTTACAGAAATGTATATTTTTCAACTCATGGTCCATCTCTGAAACATTGTACATGGGTCATAATGATTATCAACACAAATTAGTCACACGCACTGGGGTAAATTGGAAATGAAAAGCACTTTCAATTATCTACATAAACATAAATGATTTATTTCCTCTGCTTCAACATAAAAGGGAAAGAGTTGAATACTTGCGAAGGATGGCATTTATCCACCCTGCACTGAGGTCAGAGAGCTCACTCTGCACAGATATTCTCAGAAAATTTTCAATGTGGCAGGAAAGAAACCATCTATTCCAAAAGGTCACCACATCTGCTCTACTTTTTGTTGTAAGAAAAACCCTGGACAGCCCATTACTGTGAGGCAGCAGCTGCTGGGTCGAAGGATACCCCTTGTAGAAGCGTGGTCCCATGAAACTGCAATACAACTCCAACACTGTGCGAACCTTTCCTGCCTCTTCGTCACAATCCCGCGACTGTGTGTCCATCTCAAACGCCTTTTCCCAACTATTTCTCTACACTTTACAGTCCTAAAGCTTCCTGAAAACCACACCCTCTTGGGCCCTAGAGCACCCTGCTCACATCATATACCTACAGAATCGGATTCCTGCCTGTTTTTCCAGCAGCTTTCATCACTTTAAACACGCTCAGATTTCCCAGATTACCATCTGGTATGTTCCTGTATCCATTCTGTTCCTAGCTGAGTTTTTATTATAATTTGGTTCTTACTTAAACCCCATTCCTTCGAAAAGGACTTTCTATTTACCTCCGTAAGTTCTCCATTTTTACTTCCCCCAATTTCAGTCCCTTCTTCCAGGAATATCACACATTTAATTATTTTCTTTTGATCCTCATTTTTTTAAAGAATATAAACCACGTGAAGGTGGGGATCATTGTCTTTTCTCCCTAACTTTACTGAAATACAATTGTGTAATGTAAGCTTGGTTTTATACAAATGCACACACATATTATAGTTATACATATTGTTAGTTATATATTATTATGTATAACCATACTATATGGTTATAGATTAACCAATATGACCACCGTGTGTGTGTGTGTGTGTGTGTGTATTTGTATAAATAACAAAATGACTGCCACTCAAGCACTAATACTTCCACATACTTGCCATTTCTATTTTGGTGGCTGGAACATTTTAGATTTACTCTCTTAGCAGCTTCCAAGCATATAACAAAGGACTTAGCTTTGTTATAATCACCATGCTGTACTTTGGAAGCTCAGAACTTATTTGCATTTTACTTAGAATTTCGTACCCCACCACCACCATCTCCCCTGTTCCACCAATTTTGTCTGTCTTGTTCACATTATATCCCAATGCTGGCACAAAACAAAACTTAATAAATGCTAATTGTAATCTGATCTACCTTTTTCTGACTCTGTTCTTATTGGAATCAGAGAAAAACTATTTACTCAATTATATTTACTCATTATTTAATCAATTATATCATTAATATTCAAATAAACATGTATACCTACTATATGCCAAGAACAATAAGGTGCTTTAGTCGCCCCTATTATTTACTGAGTGTTTATTATGTGCTAAGCACTGTTATAAGTTTTTACAGATCTTATTTTATTTTATCACCAGAATCAATGGCTTATCCCCATTTTAAAGAAGAGGAAATTGAGACATAGAAAATTTAATGATATGCCCATGATTACTACAATATGCCATGATATTACAACATGCCAAGATTATTACAACATGCCAAGATTATTACAACATGCCAAGATTATTACAACATGCCAAGATTATTACAACATGCCAAGTAGCAAGAAACAGCTGAGATTTTGCATGCTATTGAAGAAAATCCACAACTTCCACCTTCAGATCAGAGAGAAAGGGAAGAAAAATGACCTAAATTCAAAGGAAAGAGATAACATCTGCTTAAGGGAGACCAAGAAAATATGTTTGAAGTTGGTATGCAAGACAAGATAATTTAAAATAAATGTAGAGTTCTGATAAGTGAATACCACAAATTAGTGCAAGAGACCTTTTCAGAAAGAAAATAGGAGAACATATATAAAGGGAAAAGAGATCTATCTATGCCCAAGAAATAATAGTTATTATTTTAGAGTCCCACTTCTTAAGTACAATTCTTTTCTTAAATCATTGAGGCATTTACCTGTAGTTGAAAGGTAATAAAGTGAAGACTTAAAATAGTTAAATACTGTGGACCTATTAGTAACACTCTCTTGTTAATTATCTATTTCTTATAGCTAGTATCTCAAAAACTAGGTTCTAAGTTTCTTGGTGGCGGGTACTGTGTGTCACAGTTTTGTAAAGGGGTCACGAAGCCCTCCCTGGTGGTGTAGTGGATTAAAGCACAGCACTGAGAAGCTAAAGCCACTTCTGCGTGAGTTTGATTCCCACCTGCCCCGGAGGTGAACACATGGCGTGGCAGACCTCTCCTGACCTGCCCGCTGCTCCCCTCAGCAGTGTACTTCATAGATCTGCCTGTTCTGCTCCCCACTCTGTGTCTAGTGAAGCCTCTCGCTGCCCCTGAGCCTCTGGCCTGTACCCCAGTTCTGTATGAACAAATAAATAAATCTTTAAAAAAAAAGGGGGGGGGGCGGTCACGAATGCTGACTTTTGAAAATGTCAGTGGACAAGGGGAAGAAAAGCCAGATTAGAGAGGAGAGATTGGGTGCTGGGGCTGTCCCTGCTCCCCTGGGCCCTAGGGATGACTGGAGCAAGCTCCCAGTGTAGGCACAGAACACACCACTTTCCTTGCAAAGATGAAGTGAGAGACTCAGTCCCCTCAAGTCCAAACACCACTCAAAAGGGGAGGAGAAGGACCTGTGGAGTGTCCTGGTGTGACTCAACCCCTGAAGTCCTCAGCAAGAAAGCTGCTGGAAGGGCAGATTGGAGCCACCATTTGGGGAGCCTTCAAAAAGGAGAGACACACCTGGGCTCACCTTGTTTGAGGTTGGGACTGCTTGAAAGACAGCTGCCTCAACAGCCACGTACATGGGCAAAGGACACTCACCCTCCCCACCGGGGGTTGAATAGGCAGACAACCTCAGCAGCAGCCAGTACCCCCACTTTCCCCATGGCAAAGGCCCTGCTGCACCCTGCTATCTCCCAGAGCTGCACCTTCACTTGCACCACTGGTCATAGACCTTATTCCCCTCTCTCTACCCTATTGATTAAAATGATTTTTTTTCCCTTTCGCTGCATCAGTATTTTGTTTGTATTTGTGACCACAAGGGATTAAACCAAGAACCAATGGGGTTTTGACCCAGTTAACAATTTTTGATCTTCTTCCCAGTAACATAGGGACCATACATGGTATTGTTGGTAGTATGAGAATAAAACACCATCCTTACCATCAAGAGGCATATATTTAGATACAAAGATGAAAAATTGGTATACAGTCTTACAGTTTGGTAACTACATTAGAAGGAATACAAGAGGCTACATCTCTAGAATTCAGCCATGCAAAATTACTTTAAAATTAATTCCAGTAGATGTGCTAAGATTATTACAATATGCCAAGATATTACAAGTAGCAAGAAACAGCTTATAATGGTATCTTTCCAAAAGAGTATTACAGGACTCCTTGCACCTAGACCTTGCTTGCATAACCTTCCTGTTACTGAGTCCCCAAGCTAGTAGAAATTCATAATCGGCAGTGAGAATCAGACCCCTACCCCAGCTTTCCAGCAATGGCTCCAGAAGTAGCTGAAACCTGATGGTTGCACAGACACAAAAGAGCAGACCCGATCGAGGACTCATTAGCATGCTAAAAGCACAGCCCTGAGTGGAAACTAAAGATGCTAGTGTGATGTGCTACATAGGAGGACATATGTAACATTCTGCACATACCCAGGGTTTAGCCCAGACTGAAATATACTAGGAGGTGCTCTGCTACCCCACCCTAGGAACCAACGCCATAAAGGCAGGCCCCCCCCCCCACCCCCACAGCTCTTGAGTGGACAGTATGGCTCAGGCACTTGCATCCTCCTCTCCTATTATGTGATCCACAGTAAATATTCCTTGCTTGAAACCTACTGGCTTTTTCAAAATTTGTGGGAGACTAAATTGTCAAAGATCATTGGGAATCTATAACGTATCTACATAACTTCCAAGACTAAAAGCTGGAAACTTCTATGAAAATAAGTACTTTTAAAATAAAAGTCAAGTCGGGCCCTCCCTGGTGGGGCAGCGGGTTAAAGCACTGCACTAAGAAGCTTAAGCCACTTCCGCATGAGTTCAATCCCCGCCTGCCGGGGAAGAGATGCACATGGCAAGGCAGACCTCTCCTGACCCGCCCGCTGCTCCCCTCAGCATTGTACTTCGTCGATCTGCCTGTTCTGCTCCCCACTCTGTTCCTGGTGAATCCTCTCACCCTCTGCATCTCTGGCCTGTACCCCAGTTCTGTATGAATAAATAAATCTTAAAAAAAAAAAAAAGTCAAGTCTCCTCTAAAACTTTATTAGTTACCTTGAATTCTCCTCAGTGAATAACCTAATTCAGCATTTGCCTTTTAGGTTCCCTGCCTGTGGCTTTCAATAATCAAAGTTTTTGACTGGAGAAATTTAAACAACTTTTCCCCCTCTTTTGGCAAAAAGTAATTACTTTCAATTCCCCCCGACAAGGAAGGGAAAGCTCTGAAAAATCAGAATTTCCATGCTAACTTATGTTAAGACCTCCCTTTTTTGTATAATCATAATATCAAAATATTTTGAGCAACCATGAGCAAAATCAAAATCAATATAAACACTGCCATAGTCACCTCCCTGCAGGTCTCTCACCCACATCTGCCTTAACTAGTCCAGGGTCAGGAAACAAGCCCGGTTCCTTCCTCACATGCTTGCTGCTCCATGTGGCTTCCTTCGGTCTCCTTCTTGTTCTCCATCCAGCTTCATTCTCTTCTCTCCTTTTTCTCTGCTCAGCTCCACCCTCCTTCTGGGTGGGGCAGGGAACCTGGAACTTCCCTTTTTCCTAGGGACCACCCTGTTACACCATCAGTTTACAACTGGATCGCCTTAGCTTCATAAGGAACTGCCTGGTCCAGGCAAGCAGGTGCTGCCCCAGGGCAGGAAATTCCTCTTGAAGTCAAAAGTAATTTTACAATTGGCTGATTAATAAAAACAATTGGCTGTTACAGCAAAATCAATATTGTAAAACAAGGCAGTATTAGAACATGTTAAAAAATAACCAGAACTCTTTTACTGCCTGGAACCGATAACCAAATCCTATCACTCTACAATCTTACTTAAACTTTCTATTGTTTAGTCTCTAAATATAGCAATATTAGTCTTAAATTTTATGAATTTATGTACCTGTTTTAACTTTAATAGGTTGAGTTTAAGAATAATAAATGGTATAATCTCAGCTGAAGGTCAATATGACCCCAAAATAAAATAAAGAGATTATTGTGATCTCAGTTCAATTCATACGCTAATGTATCCCACTGCTTGCTTGTAATGTATAAAGTTCTGCTGAGACCAGAGCAGAAAGACTTGCACCCAACCCCCTACTCCTGTGTCGTGCCTGCTCCCTTTTCCCCCTTCTAGAAATCTCCCTTGCTCATGCGGCTCCCACCTTGAGACCCTTCCTGCCTTGTCCCCCAAAAGCCTGTTTTTGGGACCTGTCCCTGACAAATTCCCTTCACATGTCCCCACTATTCCCATTAGAATAATTACTTCAAGTCCCAATAACTGAAAACACACACACCTAAAGCTTGTTCTAGGAAAACACTGAGAGGGTGTAGTGATTCTCCCTTATTTACTCTGTGGAAGCCACATAATGAGTTTTTACCTATTAACTCTAGAGACCTTGACACTCAGCCTCACTTTATCCATTCTGAACTGGAAAATTATGCTACAAAATCATAAGCTTTTTTAAAGCTGATATGATATACACAAGCTCTAAATTTAGAGCTTTATCACCAATAATAAACTCTTAACATCTGACCACAAAATTGAGGTAACTAGACAGAAGGGTGGGAGGAGAGAGGGCGAGGGGCCTGATGGACCTGGTTTCAGCCTATAACCCCCAGAGCAGATACAAACATGTAAATGTAATTTGGAGAAAATAACACATTTGGAGAGACTTTGTAAACATTATTTGAAAGGAAAAAATTTAGCTTTAACAATATGTTAGAAAGCATCTATCAAGGAGAGACAAACTTAGATGCAGAGGGGATACTGCTTGTTGACCCCAGAGTTCTTTTCTGCTGACCCTGGATTTTCACTGCCTCTCCATGTGATGTTCCAGGCACCCTCAGCCAGAGGAGATACAACATTTAGGACATCTGCCCTTCCTTATAAGGTAGAAAATGTATACTGTAATCAAGGGACTCTGGAAGTTACAACTGTAGCATCTGCTCCCAGTGTACCTATTATTTAATAAAGTGCTCCTGAAGCACCCTGATAGATTAAAAGCATTACTGTATTTGTTACAGGGCAGGGAGAGGGGCACTACTGAACCCCAAACCTGCCTGCTCTAAATAGGTTCTGCCATCCGCCGCATCAAGACAAAACATATTAGACTCTAATGAAAAGGAACTTTAACACAGTGAGTATACAATATGGAAGACAAAGAATATAATGTCTAAATCAAACACCTGAAGTTACCCATCCCCTTGTGTGCAAAAGTCGACCCAAAAGGGACTGGCTCAAAGCAAGGCCTGAAAGCCCGCCACAAGCCTAAAGCACCGTCTGGCCGGGACCCATGGAAAAGGGTCAGAAATGGCCAGACAAATCTGAGAGCAAAAGAGCAAAATCAATCAATATAAACACTGCCATAGTCACCTCCCTACGGGTCTCTCACCCACATCTGCCTTAACCAGTCCAGGGCCAGGAAACAAGCACGGTTTCTTCATCACATGCTTGCTGCTTCCTCAGTTCTCCCTTCTGGCTTTCCATTCTGTTTCCTTCTTCTCCCTCTAGATTCCTTCTCTCTTTTTCTCTGCTCAGCTCCACCTTACTTCTGGGTGGGGCAGGGAACCTGGAACTTCCCCTTTTCCTAGGGACCACCCTGTTACATATTTACAAAATGGACTATCTATGTGGGTGTCTTTTGCCTGTGCTCCCAATCACACTGAATCTGTCCCCCTGCTCTGCTGTCTCTGGCTCACCTACTCTGGGAGCTACTCCTCCATCTTTTTGGGGAGAGGGGAAGCACCATAACTTCCATTCATACCCTAGATTAAGGTTGTCCTGAAGGCTCCATTTTTAGCCTTCTATTCTTCTCTTAACACATTCCATAATCATTTACATACATACTGTAACTGGGTGGTCCCTAGGAAAAGGGGAAGTTCCAGGTTCCCTGCCCCACCCAGAAGTAGGGTGGAGCTGAGCAGAGAAACAGAGAGAAGAGAGAGGGAATCTAGAGGGAGAAGAAGGAAGCAGGATGGAGAGCCAGAGGGAAAACTGAGGAAGACACATAGAGCAGCAAGCATGTGATGAAGAAACCGTGCTTATTTCCTGGCCCTGGACTAGTTAAGGCAGATGTGGGTGAGAAACCAGTAGGAAGGTGACTATGGCAGTGTTTATATTGATTTTGATTTTGCTCTTTTCCTCCCAGACTTGTCTGGCCATTTCTGACTTTTTTCTATGGGTACCGGCCAGAAGGTGTTTTAGTCTTGTGGTGGGCTTTCAGGCCTTGCTTTGGGCCAATCCCTTTTGGGTTGACTTGCCCACGAGGGGATGGGTAACTTCAGGTGTTTGATTTAGAAGTTATATTCTTTGTGTTCCATATTGTATATTCACTGTATTAAAGTCACTTTTCATTAAAGCCTTATATGTTTTGTCTTGTTGCGACGGATGCAGAACCCACTGAGAGCAGGCAGGTTTGGGGCTTCAGGGGTGCCCCTCTCTCCCTGTCCTATAACAATACCAATGATTTTCAGGAGACCACTTCCTAATTTAGGGTTACAACTCAAACAATCACAACCTTGGTTGGAATTTCTACATATACTTGTTGAAATTTCTACATATATATCTTGGTATTACTACAAATTCAACATGAAAATATCATTCATTTACCAAAATTCCGTAACTCTGCCTCCTGTTTTCCTTCTTTATTTCAACAGCATTATAATCTTCTAGTACCCAAACGGGAAGTCAGAGGTCTTTTTCAGTGCCTTTCCTTGCTTCTACAGATCACTACATTTTGTCAATTCCACTCTGAAATGTCAGAGTCTGTTCCTTCTCCCAATTTCCAATGCTACCAGCCTCATCTGGGCTTCTATCTGTGCTCACATTAGTGCCTAGCCCGCTCCTCCTAGCTGATATGCTGCCTGAATGCCTGAATCTTCCCTCTCTACACCACCACCAATCCCACTTCTCAACCCCCCCTTGTCAGTAAAACCATTAATATGTTTCTTTGTTACAGAGTAACTCAAAGTGGATTGGGCTACCTGTCTGTGAGTCCTCACCTGTGCACTTAAGATTCAACTGCACTGCTGACACACACAGGTCAATAATAGGCTTAATTTACAAGGGGAAAAGACAAGGATCAACCCAGGAAAAGAGAGATAAAAGTTAACTAGCGTGACCTACCAGTTCTGCTGACCTTGAACCCCAATAGCACACTGAAAGCTAATCAAGAGCCAAGCCACCAGCCATGAGGCCAAGGGAGAGAAAGCCTCAGCCCAACATTTCTGCCCTTATAGCCCAAAATCCACAATGGCTGCTTAACTCTGCCCTGAGTCCTTGAAGTCTTCCCTTTGGTATCGCTGGAAGTTGTTTTGTATCAGGTACAGGTTTCATGGACTTTGTCCCCACTCCAGACACTGGAACCTCGAATCCCATCAATACCAAGGAGAAGCTCGGATATGAGGGCGGAGCTGAGCAGCCAGGTTGGGATAAAACCCGACATGTGGGCTCTGGGGGTCTCTTGGCTTGGTGGTTCCCAGCTGGTCATTTGACTCTTGATCAGTTTTCAGTGTGCTGGTAGAGTCCACGTCAGCAGAACTGGTAGGACATTCTAGTTAACTTGTACTTCTCTCTCTTTCCCTGGGTTACTCCTTTACCTTTCTCCTTATAAATAAATCCACTATTTAACCTTTTTGAGTGTGTGCATAATATGATTGAATCTTAAGCGCGGGTGAAGACCCACAGACAGGCAACTTAAATTCACATTGGGGTGCCCTGTAACAGTTTCAGTGTGTGGAGTAGGGGGCAGAGTCCACAAAACCTGTATTTGTAAAGTTTGTTCAGGACATCCTTTCCCCCAACACTTACAAGTATGATTGTTATCCCCTACCCCTGTTAAAAGTGCTTCCACAGTCCTTTAAACTAAAGTCAGTGTCTCCCAATTTCTTTAAATTAAAGCTCAAAGTCCTAAGTATGGATTCTAAAGTTCTTCACAAATAAGGAGCAAACACCTTTCTCATTATGTGGAGTTGCAATTAGAAGTTGAGGCTCAATCCAGATTGTCCAGTTCTGTGACATTAAGCGGCAGCCACACACATGCTCGTAGCTGAAGGTGAGGAGTAGGCAGAAGAGGCAGATTGCCCTTATCCCACTGATGGAGGAAGGAATGCAGAGGAGGCATCACAAGACTGAGTCACACAAAGGGGACAGAGGGAGGGATAGAAGGGGCTAGTGCAGCAACTGACAACAGCCATAACATCAAGTTCAACCGTGCGGGGATGCCCCAGGACGCCTGAATATCTGCAGGAGTTCCCAGCAGATAACAGACTGTTGGGGGCTGTGTCTGAAGCTCAAATCCAAAACATGGAGATGAAGATCATCAGAAATCTCTTCAGATTCTACTCAAAGTCAACCAACCTAGGCTCACAGGGAGTGAGCCTCTCCCAGGGAGAGGCTTTCTGTATCAGGGCAGACTCTCCACCAGCTCAGGGCAGCCACTCCTCTGCCCACCTGTGACTATGGAGGTCCTTCTTTCCACCCACTCTTTCCCTCTGCAGGGCAGCAGCGTCCTGCCTGTCCTTGACCTGTACCATGCCGGGACTCCTCTGCACTGACCTCCCGCAGGGGAGGCCGCTCTCCTAAGACCACCTGCCTGCAACCAAGCAGGCCTCTCTCCCTGCAAACCTGTCCCTTTTGAGGCAGCTCTTTCTGCCCACTTGTGTATATGCAAGTGTCTTTTCTCTCCTGTCCCTTTCTAATGAACTTCCTCTTTAAAATAACTGAGTCTCTGTCTCCTGAATAATCTCATCACGTGCCGCTGAAAGGGGAGCTCTGGTGAAACCTTTCCCAGAGTGAACCCAAGGACCTTGAACTCAAAAGACAACATCACCATTTGCCAAGCTGCATAGCAGCACAGCACTGCTACAAGATCAGAGCAAGCAACACATTTTCTACCTCATATAAAGGTAGTATAAGTGCTCAGTTTCCTTATCTATGTAGTGAGGCTAATCCCAAGGTTTATCCCTCACAAGCATGGGGATTCAAAAACTTCATACACATGAAGCCTTTCACACAGGCCATGGACAGGCTAATGGGATGCGGCTTCCAAGATGTGCCTGCTTCTGCCCCCTTGCATGCGGTCTTGGAAATGAGCACAGTCAACTTTTGCCTTTCTCTATTGACTGCTTAATCCTACTTGTCATAGATAGTGTAGTAAAAAATGTTTTTCCCAAACTTGATGGAGTTTACATAAAAGCTGATAATTAGAAAAATGAAAGTTGATGTAAAATCATTGCTTACACAGTTAGAGGCAGTAAGGTGCTACCTCCAAGTCATTGAGTAACATCCTGAAGGGGAGCTTTACTCCCTGCCATCTTTGTGGAATCCACCCCCATCTCCATGCTGACAAGATCTAGGTGTGACATGAGGCATGAGCTTATTTCCCAGTGACACCCCCTCCCCCCCAGCTCCCCAGCAACTGGGGAGTAGGGGCAGAGACCCACAGCCATGCTTGGCTTAATAACAGAGCACATGCATTCTTCACTCTCTTGCTTTTCTGGCTTCAACTTGCACCCTGTTGTTTCAGCTCGGATGGCACTGCTGGTTGGACATGTTGACCAATTAATAGCTCTCTTCTCTCTTTTCCCCATTCTCTCTGCTCTCTTCTCATTCCCCTTGTAAATAAACCCTAATAAGTTTCTCTCTGCATGTGTGCTTTTGTGGCTTGTTTTTTTCCTGTCACTCTGGAGTTTATCAAGGAGAAGCAAATGTTGAAAAACTAGACAGTTGTAATTGTAGAAAATACTACGAAGGAAAAGAACAGGGCACAGAAAGAAAATATTGACAAGTATGTGACACCATTAATTTTCGTTTTAAAAGAAACTTTTGATTGTGTGGAGCAGAGCAGGAGAGAGAAAAATAAACAGTGAAGAGCTTTTGTGTTTTGTCATAAGTTTTTAAGCTTGACAGTGAGGACTCACAACCCAAATAACTTCTGTTTTCTTCTGGAAGTTGCCCAGTAACGGTATAAACACTAGATCAGGAATATGTTGAGGGATAGTTAGTACTTAGTATTAATTTTACCAAAGCATTAGGTTTTGCTGTATTTCTATTGCATTCAAGTTATTTGGAAGATCAAGACAAAATACACACACAAAAGCAAGTAGGCACCAACATGAATAGGTGAATATATAAGATTATCTAGGACCCTGTAGAGTAAATGAACTAATTAAGCTTTTTATGCCATGAGCCTCTGTGGCTATCACCTTAGGCCTTGATTGTGTTGATGCACAAGGTGCTTGGGAGCGAGGGCGCCGGGCACGTGTGTGTGATGGTGGGCGCCTGAGCATGAGTAAATGTGCACACCTGAGCCTAGAGGCCAGGGCATGTGAGGATGGTTACAGGAGGACAGGTGACTACAGAAGAGGTGAGATCAGGAGAGAATGTCAGAGAGAGCCCAGAGAAAGAGTAGATTCCTGGAGGCTAGGAGGCTCCGTTACCTGCCTGCCTCTCAGCCCTCCACCTCTCCTTGATGCAAATCTCACTGCTTGGTGTGCCTATGTACCTGGTTCCCTGAGAGCATTAAAGTCTGCAAAATCCACAGAGAGCCCCAGAACTCTCCTTTATTTCTCTGCCAGACAGATAGTCCTCCTGCCCTGTGCTTGCTGACACAACAGGCCTTTCATCTTGTCCAGAGGCAAGAGCACAAAGATATCTGCATAGACTTGAGTGAGAAAGGGCCCCACCCAGTTGCCAGGGCAGGGAGCTGCTACCTGCAGGTAGGCCAGCCTTTCACTAATGACCAAGTGTCCAATACATTTAACAATGGGGCCCTCCCTGGTGGTGTATTGGGCTAAATCACAGCACTAAGAAGCTAAAGCTCACTTCAGCATGAGTTCAATCCCCCCCAGAGGTGACCCACATAGAGCTGCAGACCTCTACTGACTCACCCAGGCCTCTCCTGACCCGCCTGCTGCTCCCCTCAGCCTGCTCTGCTCCCTACTCTGTCTCTGGTGAATCCTCTTACTGCCCCTGCACCTCAGTTCTGTACGCCAGTACCCCAGTTCTGCACGCATAAATAATTTTTTTTTTTTTTTAAAGAAAAACATCTTTGGCATTTCAGCAGTGCTTCCTTTTAAAAGGAAAGAGATTAAGCCCTGTGTTGTCTTCCCAGCATCAACAAACCTTTAGGTTGGAACAATAGAAAACTAGAAGCCCATCTCTCAAAGGTAATTACTTTTTTAATGTCAGGCTGTTTCTGGGTTTTGAAAGAATTATTATTATTATTTTTTAAAGACTTATTCATTTATACATACAGAGCTAGGGCACAGGCCAGAGGTGCAGGGCGGTGAGAGGATTCACCAGAGACAGAGTGGGGAGCAGAACAGGCAGATCAACCAAGTACACTGCTGAGAGGAGCAGCGGCCGGTCAGGAGAGGTCTGCTGCGCCATGTGGATCTCCTCCGGGGCTGGAGGGAATTGAACTCATGCTGCAGTGGCTTTGGTTTCTCAGTGCTGTGCCCCAACCCGCTGCGCCACCAGGGATGGCCCCAGTTTTGAAAGAATTCTAACAAACTCTTTGTCTAACTACCATTAAAACTACATTTCTGGCCCTCCCTGGTGGCGCAGCGGGTTAAAGCACAGCACTAAGAAGCTTAAGCCACTTTCTAGTTCGATTCCGCCTGCCCCAGAGGAGTCCCCATGGCGCGGCAGACCTCTCCTGACGCGTCCGCTGCTCCCCTCAGCAGTGTACTTCGTTGACCTGCCTGTTCTGCTCCCTGCTCTGTTCCTGGTGAATCCTCTCACCCTCCGCATCTCTGGCCTGTACCCCAGTTCTATATGAATAATTAATTAATTAAAAAAAGACTACATGTCCAGTTAATAAATGCCAAAATGAATATTAAGCTAATTACCAGCAGAAAGAAGAGATGGGAAAAGAAAGATGCAGAACACTATTTTTTTGTTTTATGGCATTTTTTAAATATATCTATATATAATTTTGAAAAGGAGAAATTGGGAAAAAGTGAATTTACTGGACAGTAGCTTGACTAATTTGTGAGAAAATAACACCCAATACACTGCTGAGGGGAGCAGCAGAGGAGACAGGAGAGGCCTGCTGTGCAATGTGGTTACCTCCTTGGCTGGGATCGAACTGGGGCCACAGTAGTGACAGAACTGAGACTTAACCCCTACGCCCTCTCAACTCTACCCTCACTTCGAGAATACACCTCTGTTCTTCTACTAAATAAATATTTTTAAAAGTACACTCAAAACCAAATTAGCATGTTTGCAGAAACTACTAATTTAAAAAACATTTAAACATGCTACTTAAAGTTCCAGAACTTGAGTATCCTTGTTCATTGCCAGCGCTCAGTACTTGACTGGAAAAGTCCTATTGACTGAGAAAAAATGTGTAAGAGAAAACAGGAAAAAAATGTAACCAAAATTTTCCTAAACTAAGAAATAATTCCAAAAGAATATCCGGTGTTATAAAAGTACTAGTTTTTAGGAGCTCCCAGAGAATTCCCACTAAAACTAAACACACTTGGAATGTATTATAAATGTGTAATTACCATTTAAATGGAGGGAGAAAAGCTGGTGAATAAAATGGGAAAAAAAAGGCATTTTCTTACAGCCAACCAGAAGCTGGCATTTCTGGCAATGATCATCTGATCTACAGACTCAGGTTAACAAAGCTATTGTCATTCTGCCACTCACCCTCCGCCTTTTAACTATTGTGCTCCTCACCCAGAAAGAAAATGCAGGTTAAATCTATCCCTTTGTTTCTCAGTCACAATTCACTTGTTAGGTTCTGGCATATTCAATATATAATCCAACAGTATATATATCCATCAAAACATAGCCATAATGGTTTCTCTAAATTCTCCCTTTTTAATAGAAAAATATATTTAATTATTATAGTAAATGAAATTTTGGAGTTAATTTCTATTTGTTACTGTCATCATGATGGCTAAGGTGATCTTGTCTTACCTACAGTCCAATGAAGGCTTTCTCTAACACCCTGGTTTTTGGATTTGGCTGGACAGCAACTTGGATGTGGAAAATATTGCCTTATTCCTCCCTCCCCGTCCCCCTACCCCAAAATTGAACCATCTTTTTCAAAAGAGTGTAAGAATTTTCATGTAGATATCAAAATTCTGGAAAAGCTTTAAATGAATTTTAATTAGTTTGTTGCATGATAAAATATAGAGGGTGAAAGAGCTGTCCAGAATCACACAAGTTGAGGAAACAAACCCTTTTTCTGATGCCTGTGTATTTCAGAAGTCTAATCTGTTCCTTTTGAGTTACTGCTACTTTTTTTTTTTTTAACTTGAGGCTAGCTGTTCCTTAACTAACGTGTTCAGCGAAAAAAAATTTGGATTTATCAGAGTAACATGTTGATTGAATTAGTCATTATTTCTTCCTCATAAAATAGTATTTCTAAAGAATATAGTGATGAATTGTAGGAAACCATGAAATAAAAGGTTGTGAATTCATGAACAGCCATGTGACAAAAGCGATGGGATTCTGAATTGTGAAATGGATTCTGTCTCTTGCCTGTAGTATCTTCTTTTGACTATTTTATTTTTTAAAAAATTTTTAAAAATGGTGTAACAATTAAGGCAAGTACCTGCTATGTGATTTGTCTTTTTTTTCAATCACCTAAACTAGAATTCCACAAGCCAAAGTTTGCAGACCAAATCTAACCCTCTGCATGTTTTATAAATAAAAAGTTTTTGGAACACACGTTACAACTTTCATTTTTGTATTGCCTGTGACTGCCTTTATACAACGACAGTCATGTTGAGAAACTGTGACAGAGACCATAAGGCCCCCGCAAACCTAAAATATTAATTAGCTGTTCCCTTATAGAAAATATTTGCTAGTCTCTGATGTAAATGGTTCTATCTCTTAGTGGTCCTGGAGGAAATTATCTCTCTGGTTACAGTTTTCTACTCTCTCTTCTCAGTCAAATTAGCTCTGTTCCTTTCTACTTCAACAAGTCATGCCACTTTTCACTTGCCTCCTTTTTCTAGTAACTCTCAATCTTCTGTTTACATCTTTTTCTCTATTCAGTCACCATCAAAATTCTATTCCAAAATTCATTCAATCTAAAACTAAACTGAACATCTGTGGCCCAATTTCTGTATGGGTCACACTAATACAGATTTTTTTTTAAGTCAAAAAAGTCAGTTCAATAACAATAAAAAATATAATTAAAAGAAATTTAAATGTTTACTTGGCTATTAAAAAAAGTACTCAAAAAGGCAAAAGAGGAGTGTGTTCATAGTGAGCAGTAGAACACTTATATATCTTACAGTATAGGAGAAATTCTCTTCTGGTTTTCTAAAACACATAAGCACAGTTTGTAGAAAGTCCTATTCTTATTTAAGTCTAGTCAAGAATGTGTGTTAGCATTCTAAAATATTTAATAGAAAATACCTGTAGAACAGTTAAGCTTTAGGTACCCTCATTTGCCCTGTCCATTCTAAAGCCCTGGAAATATATACTACAAGAATATTTTTGTAATACTAACAAGAAGATTATAAGATTTTAGCCCTCTCTGTCTTCTCTGCACTAGGAGCTGTTTGCCTACTGTTCCCCATCATCCCCCTGAAAATGTGTGCCGGCAAGTCTGTCCCCACCCCTTCCTTGGTAAGAGGCCCCTGAGCTGCTGAGAAGGTCAAGTCTGCTGTGGTGCTGAAACGACCAAGATGCCTGGCAACTTGGGAGCTCCATGTCCCTCAATATTCCTGGCCCAATTTCCAAACCAGCGCCATTCCAAAGGGTAACGACACTGCAAGCCACGTTTACTGGGACTGAGGCTACGTGGTAGGAGGGACTGGCTCTGAGGCTAAAAATGGCATTATGTTCTGGAGCCTCATCGTTCAGTGTTTTAATCCAAGTAAAGTCACTAGTTGTTCACATCAAGTGTGTTGTCAATGCTGATAAGAGAGTTTTCGGCACTAGATCGAAGGGTATAGTAATGCACGAATTGAGACTCTTTAACTACAGTACCTTAACACTTATGGAGGACATTCAGTGTCAGGAACAATTTAAAAATTTTACTTACTATGCTCATATTGTCCTCAGAGAAAACTAGTGATTAAGTTATATTTATTAGAAAATATTGAGAGATGAATAAAATAAGGCACACATAGGTTAACTTAGGATACCAGTATGACATACTTAGTCAATTGAAATTCAGTCCAGATGTCTGCTAAGGCAGCCTCACTGATGAGCTGTTATAGCTCCGTTTTCTACTTTTCTTCTGCTACATGTTTCCAGGCATTGAAAAATCTATCCACATTATACATACATGATTTGTACTTACTTTCTTATTAATTCTGATTGCATTTCGGAAAGTTACTTACTAGAAGAGGGAAAATATACGCAATAAATTGAAAACTTACCATTGGAGAAGCTTCCTTCTTTCTCTGGAAGAGCTATCTTTTAAGTTAACTCTGTGTCATCAAATACTATGAAAAAAGACAGTCAATTTACCTTTGCAAAGTTTGTTTAAGAGAACTCATGATGACTTACTGAATTTTTAAATGTTACACACAAAATATTTATGAATGATCATATTATTTATGTTACTTCTATTATAACTATTTTATTCGTAACTCCTATTATGACACTTAGAACTCAAGAAACTCAACTTTGAATATGAGTTAGACAAAGAGAAAAAGGTAAAATATTTGGTGGTGACTACAAAATTAGTTCTCTCCAGTGACAGAAAGCCAGTAGACACTAAATGAGTCTCTAATCTTCTGAATTCATTTTCTAGAGCACAGTACACAAAGAAAGGCAACATTATCACCCCTACTAGAAAATAGCTTTGTGTGTGAGGAGCAGCAGATCAAATAGCCTCTAGCCACAGTTCTCAACCTGATTCTTGGTCAGCCAGTGCACCGGGTAAGATGAAATGAATTATTTGGGGGGAAGCATAAAAGGATTCTTAAGACAAATGTCATCTTTTTTTGGGCTGTTTTTTGTGGAATGAATTTAGGAGAACTGAAAAAGTTATTACTATCCAATTTAAGTAAAAATGTTGATTCTTCCCATCTGAGTGGTTGCACTCATCCAAAATTAGATTGAGCATAAGATTTTGTCTTAGAAATAAGGACAATAAGTATGCTGTCTGGATTCCTACTCATACTTTAATTCTGAAGCCTGTAACGAGTAAGGAAAGACTTCCAGTTGTTAGTTTCTGAAGGAAGCTGAGAAAGTCAATCAAATAAACTAAAACACTTACTAGGAGGACCGCTACGGTGAAGATAAATTGACTGTTGTCTTCCACCAATATTGACGTGCGCTCTATTCAAAATGATGGTGAATTTAGAATTAGTCAGATTTATTTTTCAAGGGAGTTAAAGCTATAGTTAAACTCATTTTGTTTCATTAAAGATTTGCACAATTTTTTTATAAACAATGCTTCAGTAAATTAAAGTCCCCCTTTATTAATCCACCAGAACTATAATGTTTGATTAAGAACAAAAGAAAAGTGAATGGACTATTATTTTAAATGCCAATAAATTAACAATAGAACTAACAATCGCTATTTATGTGTCTGTTTCCCCTCAATACAATGTCACTTCCATGAAGGTAAGGATTTGATGTTGTTTACAATTATATCACTAGTGACAACAACACTAAAGGTATTACTCAAAAAATATTTGTTGGCAGAGATGAAAAAGAAGGATGATTCTGGGACCCAACCAGGATCCTTGGATTATAAAGTGCAGTAAGTCCTCAAAATCACAAATTCTAACAATACAGTGCTCATGGAATTAAAAATGTCTAGGAGATCTTTAGAAGAAACTGAAAAAAAAAGATAAAAAAAGGGTGGGTAAATAGCACAGATAACTAGAACTGAATACAATTGTTAGACCACATTTGCAGAGACGCTTCAGGGTTTTCCTTCTAAACTACAGATAAAAGAAACTTTAGTGATGGATATTTGTTCTGGCTCTTATGGATATAATGTGCCACTTTATTCTTAAGTATTGCACAAAAAAGGATGACACTTAAAGATGCCAGGATGCTAGGAAGAAAACGTTAAAAAAAAGTCTCCCTTATGGAGATGCAAATTAAAACCACAATGAGATACCACCTCACCCCAGTGAGAATGGCACATCTTCAAACAACTAGCAACAACAAATGTTGGCGAGGATGTGGAGAAAAAGGAACTCTCCTGCACTGCTGGTAGGAATGCAAACTAGTACAACCACTATGGAAAACTGTTTGGAGGTTCCTCAAACTGCTAAACATGGAGCTTCCCTACAACCCAGCAATCCCACTCCTAGGTATCTACCCAGAAGAAACAAAAACACTGATTGAAAAAGATACCTGTACCCCCCATGTTTATTGCTGCTTTATTTACAATTGGAAAAACATGGAAGCAGCCCAAATGCCCAAAAGTAGATGACTGGATAAAAAAGATGTGGTACATATATACAATGGAATATTACTCAGCAACCAAAAAAGAGAAACACATGTTTTTTGCAGCAACTTGGATGGAGCTGGAAAAGATCATGCTCAGTGAGATAAGCCAGAAAGAGAAAGAAAAATACCGGATGGTTTCACTCAACTCATAGCAGGAATATAATGGACCAGGCGAGAAAATAACAAAAATAATGAACAACCATATACCAGAGACATTTTGCGGGGGTGGAGTGGGGAATGGGATCAAAAACAGGGGGTTGGGGAGGGAAATGCACGGGATTATGGTGATGGCACACGGGTGATTTGGTGATGGGAAATCCGCGGGGATTACAATTGAGGTGGAAAAAAAAATGTACAAAATGATGTAAAAATAAACTTTTGCAAAATTAAAAAAAAAAGTCTCCCTTATGAAAATATTTTTGTTTTAGAGGTAAAGAATAAGGAATTATCTTCTATCTTATCCTTTCCTTTACCCTTGTATATTAATAAGGAAAGATAATCAAAATCTTTGAGCCAGAAAAATACAAATTCCTAGACAAAGCAGATGTCTTAAGAAAGCAAGCAACAATTTGGCCAACCGTGGTCTTTCTATAGGTACATTTTACGACAGATTAGCATACATACATTTTATCTATGCCTGTCAGTTCTTCATGGGAAAGTTGTACTATCATCTGAAGAAAGAAAAAACTACCATGCTAGACTGAAAGAACATATAGAGAAAAAACAAATCTCTTGACATATATGGATTATAGAAATATTTTTCATATCTTCTGTGAGTTCTTTTTGAAAAAGTTACTTGAGAAGATACTCAGAAGCAAAAGAAGAAATTCTATAAAAAGGAAGTATAAAATAAAAAAATATCTTACAGGAGTGAGAAACTACAAGACACTAAATATTATGAGTCATAATACTTAGGCAGAAGACCTTTACAGGAAGAAATGAATATATTTTATCAAATGAAAGAGCACATTGATGGGAATAAAGATACATGTGTCCTCTGGAAATAAAAAAAAAAAGAGGGTAATTAAACATTCTATAAAATGCAAATTGTATGGAAAAATCACAATGTAAATAAGCTGAAATACAGCATGATATTGCGAAATGAGAAATAAGGATAGATCTTTTTTATCTTGACAGTAGATAATTTTCTTTCAAGCAATACATGTTAGTGAAATAGAATTACACTTTTTATTTTTTATTGCACAATATTTATACAACCACGTTTTACCATTCTAATCAGTTTACAATTTTAGTTTCACATTACAAACATTTTGAGATATGTAGTTAACAACAGTGTAGATATTATATTTTTGACAAGGTCAGATGAGTAAAAAAACTTATTTTAGGAAAGAGAGGGTAAAGTGGATAGATAGAAGTATAGGTTTCCAAATTGTTTTATCTTAAGTAAAAGAAGTAATGATGGATATAGGAACCAAGGACTAAATAGTTTACTCAACGCTCAAAACATATTAACAGAAGAAATACTAGTAATCTTAAGAGCTGATAATATAAAATAATAGTCATAATTCAAAACTAACGAAATGACACCCAATAACAGCAAAATAACAAAAAAATAAGTACAGAGCAAGACAAATTTTTCAGATTTCATGATGAAGGATTAATAGACAACATCTATAATAAATCATGAAAAAGAGATACAACCATATTAAAATAATGGAAATAATCTAAAGAAGAACTACACATAGAATCATATTAAAAAGATTTCTTTGGCAAAGTGGTGTCAGGGGTGGAATTAAAGTAGAATAGGCAAATTTTTTTTTATTTTACAACTTTTACTTTTTTACAACTGTATTTTTAGAATTTTTGCTTTATATGGCTTTTATTACATATAATACAAGTTGCATAAAAAAGAATTTCCTGATGACTAGCTTAGAATTCTCTTCAACGATATTATCCAAAATTCATTTTTACTAAGGATAAAATGAACATACGGTGGCTGGTACAAGTGGCAGATGCAGCAATAACAAATAAGTGCTATAACTAATAGTATAGCAAGTATAATCACCAGGATTCCAAACATGTCAACTGAAATGCATGAAAAGAGATAATATTAAGTTAATAGAAAATGAATATTTTATTATAATTTTCTAGCACTGTGCAGTCTGATTCTAAACACAAAGTCCCAAGTTGCTATTGAAAATGATACAATAACATCCACATCCGATAACATTACCATTACCGCAATAATCACTAACATTTGGAAATAATCTCGGTTGCTAAATTGAAGTAACATTAGAATCCTTTATCTCCAGTGACTTATTTTTCCTTTGTTTTATTACTAAATTCATCTCAGCAGATTTCAAAAGATAAAATAGGGATATATCTGGCGCGCTATTTCAGTTTCAGCGGTTTCTTATCAAAGAGACAACCAATGCTTCCTGGGAAAGTAGATATCCAGCACCTGCAAACTCCCAACTCCACCCCAGGTACCTTGTAACTTATCCATCTGGTGTCCCTGTAAAATGAAACTAGAAAGGCAGACATGGAACAGGAGAAAAGGATCCCATCCATACTAAATCGACAAATACTACTTATTTGTAGAATCTTTACTACAAATTGTTGTTATTTAAGTACATATGATAGCACCTGAAGAAAACAGAAACCCAAGCACAAAATTATGTTTTGTTTTGTTTTTTTTCAATTCAGTTAATACCAAAAGGAAAACAAAAACCCAACCCACAAACCACTGATTGTTTTAGATGGAGTTTTCTTATATAGTTAGGGTTCACCTGGAAAACATTTCATTTAAACTTTGTTTTGAAAACTTCTTAAGATGTTCTAGTATTTTATCATATAACAAACCAAAGGTACAATATAGATATACTATAGAGAGTTTGACAGTTGATATTTGTTCAGTCCTAGGAATATATATGTCCTTCTTCTGAAATGTAATTCTCAGTAAAAATCCTTTTACTGAGGAAATGTGTTATAGTAATGTTAGTGTCCTCAAAATGTCCTCATCCTAAGACTAGTTGATAAGAAATACCTGGTATTCTTAAAACAGCATAGAAAACATAAACCTGCATTCACTTGGTTTGGGTATTAAACATCAAATAATTTTAGCGACAAATGGCATTTAACAAGTGGTGTAATAACCACCAATCAGCATGAATACTGATATAGTTTGAACCATCATTGGCTAGAAACACCAATAAGCCTAAGTACAGGATAAACAAATTTTCTATATTTCATAAAGCAAATATAATTTATATCCTTCAAATGTTGCAAATTATAGTAAACTGTAGTCAATATAAAAAATAAAATACGAAAGTAAAGACAACTCACCTCTACAGTTTAACCAAAATATAGCACTCATTCGACACCCAAAATATGGAAAACAATACTTTAGGCAAGTGTTTTCTTCGCTGCACCAAAAACACTGAATTTGGGGAAAAAAATAATAAAAGCAGTGTCTAAATACAATAACAGTTATCCCAGTAAGCTTTTAGTATTAGTTCAATAAGTATTCAACAAAATAACACCCATCATCCTCACCATCATTATGTTGTTATTACTACTACTATTATTATTATCATCATCATTTAATATAGTGTGGTTAATATCTTGCCCAGTCACCTTTATCAGGCCCATCCATCCAAAGCTGAGCTGTAGTGAATGCTGGCTACCAATGACTCCAGCTGTCTTCTTCTGGAATTGTTCTCAGTGAATGGGGACCACCTAGCCTTGAGATTATTTTCCTCACTGCCAGTGACTGACTGACATGTGCAGTACCAAATAATAAGAATCTTTGCTTCAAATCAGCGACAGCTCTGCTATGTGATTTTTGTCCAGCACTACCCATGGTTCACAAGTATAAACTTTAGCTGACACCACATCTTTGTGTGAAGCTGTTGTCCCTCAGTCCTTCACTGAACCTTGCTGGAGAGTAGTCATTTGAGAAACCACATGCAGGCCCCCCCTGGTGGTTCGGTTAGAGCACAACACTATGAAGCTGTCTGCAGCCAGGGAGGTGACCCACCTGGAGCAGCAGACCTTCCTGGCTCACCTGCTGCTCCCCTCACAGTGTGTTTCAGTCAATCTGCCTGTTCTGCTCCTCACTCTGTCTCTGGTGAATCCTCTCACTCACCCTCCCCTCCAACCTCTGGTCTGTACTCCAGTTCTTGCATGCATGCATAAATAAAAATCTTTTCTTTTAAAAAAAGAAAGAAAAGAAATCACGTGCATCTGGAATTCCTTTTTAGATTTTGTATAGGGAAACGAATCCAATTAAATCTGATCCAAAATAATAAGAACTTCAATAGATAGGTCCCTGTCCTCCCCAACCCCTTTTCCATTGTTTGTGCATACTCTTTCCTCTGTTACTTATGGGAATGATGGTGCTGTCAATAAGAGTTCTCTCAGTTCCTTCCCTCTTTCTTCCCATTGGTGTTTAGATAATCATGTTTAAATAAGAAAAGTAAATTCTTAGTTCATTGTTGAAATAAGCAAAGGCAAGATACAAATATGGAAACTATTATGGGAGATAAGACTAGAAACTTAGAGTCAAAAAAAAAATGAGTACACAGTGGTAGAAATGGCTGTCATTTACTCAGGGCCTACTAGTCACCTTTTTTTTTTTTTTTAATTTATGCATCCAGAAATGGGCTAGAGGTGCAGGGATGGTAAGAAGATTCACCAGAAACAGGACAGGACAGGCAGACTGACAAACTATACTGCTGAGGGGAGCAATGGGAGAGACAGGAAAGGTCTGCTGTGCCATGTGGGTCACCTCCCCACTGGGGATAGAACTCATGCTGAAGCAGAAGCAGCTGAGGCTAGCTTCATAATGTGCTTTAACCTGTTGCACCACCAGGAGGCCATACGAGGCACCTTCTAAGCCCTTTATATACATTAACTCATTTCATCCTCATGAAAATCCTATGAGCCATGTACTACTATGTCTACTGCATAGACAAAGACAGTAAAGCACAGAGCAGTCAAATGACTTGCATAGGTTATACACATCATAAATAAGAGAGTTTGAGTTCTTAAATCAGTATGGTTCTGTGGTGATAAACAAAACTCTAAGATTGACCCCAGCTACCTCCAAAACACTTCATGCTATATATTTTGAGACTTGCTGCCATATGCCTTGTTCCAACATAAAGAACCACCCCCTAAACACTGCTTTAGTGTAGAATCTCTATCTACAGTTTATGCCATGTTAGCCAAGACCAAATGTCAAATGAAGCCTTGGGGGTAGGTTTAGGATTGAATTCACTATGGCTGAATGGGTCCTTGTCCTCTTAGACTGTTGCTTAAAGACTTGAACAGCAATAGAAGTACTATATTCAAGGATTACAGCTTCTCAGGAAGAGAGATATAACTTTTCAGAAAAACAATATATAAACGGTATCATTGTGGGGCATAAGGTATGGCATTTAGAAATGAAGGAGTAATGGTTATTGCCTATGATTTGTGGAGTAGATGAGGTAGGGTCATCCACATAGGCTGTGGGGGTAAAGAAAATCCATTGTTCTTATAACTTCATTCCTTTCTGTCCCAACCAGTCCAACCAATAAATTATATCTAGATGTAACAAATGAGAAATATGTGATTATCATGAAAACATAAAATACACTCTGATTTATTTTCTAAGTCAATAGCTAAACTATGTCATTTAACTACTGAGAAAGGGAGAGAGGGGATTTTTGAGATGTGACAAGTCTCAGCACTGTAACACCATGACTGAAAGCTATCAACCCAAGATTCAACAATAACACAAAATAACTCTGAACAGCAATTAAATACCAGGTAAAAGCACTAGGGTTCATATCATGATTTCTGAAATTTTATTTCTAGTGGGAGAGAAAAGCCAACAAATAAAATGCTGTGTCTATGCTGCATGTTTTTGTGTTGGGGGATAGTACTATAACTGACTTGTTATTTATAGATTTGTGTTGGTTACGAATATTTTCTATGTCTAGGAAGGTTAGTACTAATATTCACAAGAAAATGTGTCAGATTATGAGGAAGGTTTCCTCATAAGATGGGTAAGCATGTAACTTAACATCTAAACTGGAATATTTTGGGAAATGAAAAGGAGTTAGCATAAAAAATGTCACCAAAACAATAGCAGTCGCACCACTGTAGAATAGGACAGACTTAGGCACACCAAGACAGCTGTTCATCTTCTTGTAGTCCAAGAAGAACTCAAAAGATCTTAGTGGTTTCTTTAAATTCTGATGTGTTCTCTACCTTCTTCCTCCCCTCCCTCCGTTTCTCCCTCCCTCCAGGTGGGTAGTAGGAGACACTGTTACTGAAAACCTGATATTCTTCTAGTTCATGGTAGGTAAGGAGAACTTTTCCCAAAGGTGATGTCCTAATTCTGTGTTGACCATGTGGAATTATCTTAACTCATTTCTAGGTGTAACTGGGGATATTTTTAAGATTACGCTCATCTACATATATCACCACAATTGCCATAATGGCTTATGCTTGCAATTTTTTAAAGTTCTCTAACTTATTACATAATAAAGTATACTGAATCTAATCTAATCTTTTTTTAAAAAAGATTTATTTATTTATTCATACAGAACTGGGGTACAGGCCAGAGATGCGGAGGGTGAGAGGCTTCACCAGAGACAGAGTGGGGCACAGAACAGGCAGATCCACGAAGTACACTGCTGAGGGGAGCAACGGCCGGTCAGGAGAGGTCTGCCACGTCATGTGGTCACCTCCGGGGCAGGCGGGAATCAAACTCATGCGGAAGTGGCTTTAGAATTCTCAGTGCTGTGCTTTAACCCGCTGCGCCACCAGGGAGGGCCATAATCTAATCTTTTAATGACTCAGGGGATAATTCAAATAGTTACTGAAGGCTTGCGTTGGGCTGGGAAATATGTTAGTAGTTAGAGATAAAGAAAACATGCATCTGTCCTCAGGAAACTAAGAATGGGAGAAAGGTGAACAATCAAACAATTTATATGAGTTCTAATTTTAAAATGTACATGTTCAATATCCAGAGATAAAGGAGACAGCAGAGATAAAGGAGAACTGGAATTAAAACTGTATTCTTCTTCCTCTGAAGGGTAAGAATAGTAAGGATGGTAAAGAATGGGAGAAATGACAGCATTTAGGGGACTGAAGTTTATAGCTAGATCTTCTATTTTTATCTATAAAGTCAGAGACAAAGCTATCTATTGAGAATGAGTGAGTATAGGATAATACTGAATTTTGAAGATGGTAGCGAAATTTTAGAATTGCTGCTGTAAGAAATTTCAGGAAATGTTACCTACCAAAGGCAAGTAATCTTTTGGCTCAAGTGAGAACAGAAATTGTGAATTTGTAGTTGTAACTAATGAGGATTTTGATGTACTGTGTTCCAATAGCAACAAGCTAACAATACACTGCAATGAAAAGTTAAGTCAAAGGACCAATCAGAGCTGGAGGGTTATTAGAGCCAAGATAAGGTGAAGACATTAAAATAATGGTGGTTTTTGCAATACCCAGTGAAATAATGGTTCTAGGGAAGGACTAACAAGTCTGCTAACATCACAAAATGCTGGACAATAGCCCTCATTTCTATAAAAAAAAGAAACTGAATGGGTTAAGTCTAGAGAGAGTTTACAGGTTACGTCTAATGACCACTTTACAAGAAAAGAAGAACAAGAAAAAGAAATATGTAGTGAAGCACAAGTGTGACCACAAAATTCAGACTGTAGGAAAACTTTTAGGACAAACAATGCTGTTTCTGCAACAACTGTTTCAGTAAGAAAAGAAAAAGGGAGAGAAGGCACATTTATAAATAGATTTAAGGATAATCAGGCAACTGCAATGCATGGACTTGATTAAAACAAACTTTAAAAATTTATGAAACAAGTGAAAGGTGATTATTTCCTGAATGCTTGATGATATTAAATTAGCAAGTCATTGATTTTCAGTTATGATGTGGACTTAAAATATTTTAAGCAAAGTTTCTTTCTATATTTTTATAGAGACACCAATTAATTATTAGATACAAATTACAATTACTGGAATGGCCTCCTTTCATATTAGTGATTTCATGTCTGTGTCTTTGGTATTAATTGTCAGTCCTCTGATAAATGATTAGAGTACAATGTTATAGTGAGGGCAGCAGCAAAGATCTGTGCTGTATAAGTAATACCATTTCCCTTAATACTTAAGAGATTTCTGCTTTATTTTAAATCTGAAGTATAAAATAATGTCAGGCCTCTTATCATCATAGAAGGGGAATCTTGGTTACACTGTGGTCAAGGAACAGTGTGCCTTCCTTCTAGTCTTTAGGCAATAGAATAGCAAGGAAATTTTGACACACTCAAAGGGCCTATCTTTTTCTTGGCTGACAAAAAGTGCTTTCCAAAGTCAGCATACGTTTTTCTCAAGCAGAATTATATTTGTTGAAATATAATTTTCTGGAAGGAAGGACATGTTTGTGCTAAATTATTTTCATTGTCTATTTCTAGAAACCATTTCAAAGAATGATTTGAAATACATCTTAATCACAGCTATTAGTCATTCTTATTATTTAAAAAAGTGAAAACAAAGTTAGCATATCTTTTAGATTACAATTGTAAATTATGTGATTTTTTATAACACTCCCAAGATAATGCTACTTAATGGATGTTAACTTACTTTTTTATTTTCTGTGCACAAATTACAATCTTTCTTTCCAGTACACACTATGAGAAAAAAGATTAAGTACAAAAATGTAAATGCAAAGCCTATACATTGCTCAATTTTATACAAAAGTGCATTTCATTTAGTCATTCCCATTTCATGAAATATTCATCCATACTCCACAGTTTACTTCATTATTTTTATTTATCTGGACACTTTTCCCATTGGTATTATTTCAATCCTAACTCTTATTTCCCCCTGTTACTTGGAAAAATATGAAATGTATCACCTAGCTTTGATTAACCAAGTATGTCCTAGAAAATTATTTGCAAAAAACAATGTGGAATACAAATTGGCTATGTTACTATATGTTTAAAACATACTTTTTTTTTTAATGGAAATACAATTCATTTTACATCTTATAACTTAAAACATACTTTCAAAATAACTTTGTTATTCAGGGTGGTTTTGCCAAGATATTCCTGCTTAATTAGTCCTTTAAGTTAAAAAAAAATTGCCTTCCTCTTGTTTTGCAATAAGGTTTTAAAATTTCCACAAATAAGGATTTTATTATTATTATTTTGTGAAAAAAACACTATAATGTATTGTTTCCTTTAAAATATAATTTATCTTTTAATTTTTTCAAGATAAATGTATTTAGGTATTTAAAACACATTGCTTATAAGCCATTAAATTTATTTTTAACACTTTCAGTGCACGGCATTTTGTTTTAATAAATATCTTTTCTATTAATAGTATGTTTTCTCAGTGAAGTGATGGAAGATAAGTTTTAAATCTTGGTTTGTGTATGAATAAAAGAATAATTTCTTTGACTATATCTTTTTACATATCTTTACTGAATATATTTTATGTACACACATAAATAGAGAAGTGAATTTACTTTACCAAATGGAATTCTGAACTTTTACAAAACACAGAGAACTGCTTGTAGCAAAATAAACTTTTAAGATGGCCACTGTCAGTCTTTGAATAGCTGATTTGAACAATCTTTTTCCTCCCAAGAAAGACAGCAAGGAAAATATAGATTTCTCATTCTGCAGGTATGAAGTTTTTTTTTTTTTTTAGAACAGTTTCCTAAACTGTTGAGTCATCAATTTTCCCAAATAAATAATTTTCCTTGAAAATGATTTTAGCAAATTGTACTTGAATAAGCAACATATAAGTTCCTATATCCCCACATCTCCACCTATTAGAAATCATCAGCCTAATATTCTACCCACTGATAGTGTTTAAATGTATTTTTTTTTAAGTCCCCTTGCATCCAGCACATATACTAACATTGGAATGATACAGAGAAGGTTAGCATGGCCACTGTGCAAGGATGACACACAAATTCATGAAGCATTCCATATTTTTTCCACAATGGAATATTACTCAGCAATCAAAAGATAAACTCATGCCTTTTGCAGCAACGTGGATGGAGATGGAAGGGATCATGCTTAGTGAAATAAGCCAGAAAGAAAAAGAAAAATACTGCATGGTTTCACTCATAGCAGGAGCATAAAGGACCAGGGGGAGCAAAAAATAATAAACAACTATATACTAGAGACAGTTTACGGGAATGGAGTCAGGAGTGGGATCAAAATTGGGGGATAGGGGGAGTGCACTGGACTATGGTGATGGCACAGGGGTGATCTGGTGATGGGAAGCCCACGGGGAGTACAACTGAGATGGAAAAAGGCACAAAATGATGTAAAAATAAACTATTATTAAAATAGTGTGAACTGAAAAAAAAAATCCCCTTGCATCCATCCTTTGTCCCTTCTCCCCTCTCCCTCTTAACCTCAGAGCCTGAGGGCTGTTTTTGATGTTCACTTGTTTTTGAAAGTGCTTGACACTATCAAATTGTCTGCTATGTAAATATCAGATTTTTTTTTTATCATTCTGACTTACTTTGCTGTACATGATTCTTTTAAATTCCCTCCATTTTGTTGAAAACGGCTGCATTTCACCCTTTCTTAGGTTATATCAAATTCCGTGATGTGTATATACATTTCCTTTTTTAAATTGATTTTTTTACATCGTAATTATGCCACATTTTCTGGATCCAGTTTTTTATCAGTGAATGTCTAGACAGCCTCAGATCTATGAGACCATTCTATTTAATTTTGAATAATTTGATTGGATGCATATATGATATGATTGGGGAAAATCTCAAACTAGTTTATATTAATAAATTACTAAAAGCTACTAAAATGTTACTTCCTTTTACTCCAAAGTATCCTGGAGCTCCCCAAAAGTGGAGGAAAAGGCAAAGTAAATAGGAAATATTCTACTACTTCAGTTTTGGACAGCTGGCTTCAGGCTTACTTGGGGTAGGAGGAAGTGGAGGAAACAAAGTTTCATAGACCTTGCATATGCTACTGAAAAAGAAAGCAAGTGTAACAATATTAATATTAGATAAAAATAGAATTCAAATTTAAAAATGTTTGTACATAGAATGAACAGAAGAACTGAAGAGTTGGTCAGTCCTAGAACTGGGCAAGGTAGAATCAGAAAACTTCAGAAACCAGATTGTTATGATTCTTGATTTGTATACTCCTTTTTACCCTTTCTCAGCATTTTTTAAAAAGCCCAGAATGATTCCAATTTGCTAGGGAACAAAGGAAGAGATCTGTTTTTATGCTTAGTCTGTATTTTTAGGTACTACTTATAGGTAAAATGAGGCAGGGACAAGAACTTTTAGTTCTTTTTGAGTAAGTATGTGGAAAGGGAGGAAGGGAACGGAACTGATCGGGAGGTTAAGGGAGGGAGAAATTTATGGAAAGATGAGACCACAGGAAATAAGCCAGGCCTTTTGATTCTCCCTGTCAAAGGAGAGCCTCATTTCAGTGTAAAACTGACAGCTTTGAGTTTGGTTACAGTAAGGATGACTGATTGACTTACAGATACTAACATTCCTTTAGACTCTAGAAACCAGACAGCAGTAATTACTCTGTCTTAGAGTTTTCATAGAAAATGACAATCTTGGCTTTAAAGGGCATTTTCCAAGTAATTCAAGCCCTGTCCTTATTCAAATATCTATACAATTCCAATTTAGGCTAGTAAAAGTCTTACTTTCAGGTTCATGAATTCAACTCGGCATGTCTCTTGTTTCAAAATTTTTTCATTTGGGGAGTGGAATCAAGAAAAGCCACCAAATCAAAGGAATTATTTCTTAATGTAAGATCCAAATTAGGACCTCCATGGTGGCACAGTGGGTTAAAGCACAGCACTAAAAGCTAAAGCCACTTCAGCATGAGTTCAATCCCCGCCCGGGAGGTGATCCACATAGCACGGCAGACCTCTTCTGGCCCGCCCGCTGCTCCCCTCAGCAGTGTATTTCAGTACATCTGCCTGTTCTGCTCCCCCACTCTGTCTCTGGTGAAGCCTCTCAACGCCCCTGCACCTCTGGCCTGTACCCCCAGTTCTGTATACATAAATAAATAAATCTTAAAAAAAAAAAAGATCCAAATTAACCAATTTATTAGCTAAGAGTTTGAAACACAAAGACTAGGTATGGCCATGATGGGATCTGATTAGAACAAAACCCAACAGCATAAGCTTATGTGCTGTAGGTCAGGCCAAAAGTGAGGGGGCGGGGCTTGCTTTCCCAATTTTTAACTGTTTGAATTCACTTTTCACAATTCAGATAAAGGACATTAACTAAGGCCCAGTTTAACTGGATTTCACCCAAAACATCAAGAGTCTTACACTATATTTCCCCCACCCCTAACATCAAAGGAACACATAAGAGATGAAAATCTCAGCCTGTCTGGGAACACAACCAAAGGACATTCCTGGAAGCCTCCAGCCTTGGGCCCGGGATGCCTCACCGTCTTCTATAGCTGCTGGCCGTATCTGCTTGTTCCTATGGGGGTAGATTTGGGAAAAACCATTCTCCGAGAAACTAATAAGCAGTTGGATGAGAAAGAGGGAGAGGAAAACTGGCAGCAAGATCTGGCTCCAAGCCCGCAGCCAGCACATGCTCCTTGAGCCTGAGTTCCAGGGGCTGTGGGCCAGTGGGACTGTGGCAGGGGCCAGGGGTCAGGCTGGACAAGCACACCCTGGTTGGGATCCGTGAACACTCACAGCCAGGGATTCTGAGACAACTCCTCCCACAGTGCCCTGGATCCCAGCATAATTCTCGGAACCTTAGAACCCTTAGTGTTCACCACAGAATGGAGAATGTTTGTAAAGCATATGAAGTCTGCACTGACTATGGTTTCCTAGGACTCGGGTGACAGATACAGTTTCTGTACTTGATGGGTCAGCTAATATTGGTTTTTGAGGGTTCATCTGTAGGAGAAAGGCCTGGATTCTAAGTTCCACCACTGGATAGTATGTAAAGCAGTTGTGCCTTTCTGCATTGCCTTTAATCAGATGTAAATGAGCCTGCTTCCAACCCACCCTGGAGGCTTTTGTGCAATTAACTGGTGAGGTCACTAAGTCCTTGATCTTGTTTTTTACAAGTCTGTGGTCCCATGACATGCTTTCATGTAGTTTACCAAATTATGATGTGTTTTAGTGTAATGCAGATGACTATCTTTTATTTTTGTAGTGATACATTTATTTTAAATGGATATTAGAAAAATATAACAGTAGTTATAATGATATAATCAAACAATATAAACTTTTATTTTAAAATAAGTCTATATAAAAATGACAACTTTCAGAAATACAAGAAGAGTACGCTATTTAAAGGCTATACCATAAACTTTGAAGGGTGTTCCAGAATGACCCACCTTCAGATTTGAGCCATATTGCCCTAGTGTGAGTGTGTGAGTGGGGGTTAAATGATAGGTCATGAGGAAAGGGGAGTTCTTGTGGGAACATCTATTGAACATCATCTTCTTGTTTCCCAGTACTCTGGGAGGCCACCTCTGCAAGCTCAGAGATTTTAGAGGGACCTGCAGAGTCAACATTACATCTGTGGGAGTATCTATCCAGTCACCAAGGTCGTCAGGAATGTACTGGTAAGAAAGACACCAGCATCACTAAGATATTTGGTATTTACTCCATAGGTGAAAACTGATCACAGAGCTGGGTTCATTAGTGTCCACAGAAATAACGAGGGTCCAAAGAAACAGGCCAGGTGGTGACACACACAGAAGCCAGATGTCAAGTTTCAGGTCTTCCCAGACAGAGCTGTTAACAGAAGAGCTTAACATGAGCCCTGCTTGGCTGGGATGCAAATGACTCCGGAGCTCTGGAACTATCGGTCTTCAGTCTGCTGCTTAGCTGTATGTGCTCTCCCATTATAGAGGACAGGGCCACCAAAGAAGTCCACTGGTTTTACACTTAGTCTCAGCCTTTGGTTTCTCATTACCTGTCTGTAAAATATCCATCCGATTCCATAGCCAACCAACCCTGCAGCTCTAGTACTAGGTATTGTTTCCCTATATCTTTCAAATGATTCCATTATAACACCCATTGGGGTATTCCCCTCCACCAGTTCATTTTTCTAGGTGAAAACATTTCAGCACCTGTGAAATTTTTAGCAGTTCAGCTGCCAGCCCTCTCCAGTTTTTTCTAGAGACTATCCATACCTGCATGCTTCCATTATTGTTTTTATTCTTTCTCCTGTCCCCTGGAATATAAGCTCCATGCAGTAAGGTTTTTTCTCTCCTTAGTTCACTAATATAACCCAAGCTCTGCACATTAGTACCTGCTCAATATATCTATAAACTCCAATCAGTTATCACCTTAGTTCTGATTTTAAATTCGAAGTTCTTTCAATGTCCTTTGGACCCTTCAATTCTAGTATGCTCAAAGTCAGATTTGCTATTCCTCCTGTTTTCCTAATTTGATTCATAATATCAAATCCAAATCCAAACAACCTAGGAAGCCTAGGTTCTTCCTCACTTTGTTTTGAAATAAACTACAAGACCTCTGTTGTTGCTAATAGGCATTTGATGTTAACTATGATTTTTAGCCACAACACCCCACACATTTGTTTTTTCATTGCTTCAGTCTCCTGTGGATTATTGTATATTAGTCATTGCTTTAGTCTGCTTGGGCTTCCATAACAAAACACTACAGACTGGTGATGCAACAACAGTCTGTGGAGGCTGGAAGTCCAAGCGCAAGGTGTCAGAGGTGTAGGTTTCTCTTGAGGCCCTTCTCCTTGACTTGTAGTAAACACAAGTAAAAAACAATGCAGGGCCCAAAATGATCAACATGACTGTTAATGCCATCTGTTGGTGACAATGGAAATGGCATGCTCTTAATCTGTAGAATAGCATTGCTCAGATATATCTAATTATTTGTGTTTAGCATTTCAAGGTAAAGGAAACTCCTCCAGATTATCTTCCGTATTCTCTTCTCTGTCAGTAAAGCATTAATTGAAGAGAATTCAATGAAAGAACTAAAATATAGAGGTGTGGGCAGGAGTAGTAAAAACCCAAGTTAAGCACCCTAAGGAAAGGTATTGTCAGTCCTGAAACTGAAGGGGCTAAACAAGAGCAGAACTTCAATTCCTGAGAGAACTGAAAAAAACCTGGTAGGAGCTGTGGCTATAAGATAGAGGAAATAACAGTTTGACAGATAAAGTAGTAGGAATAAATACCCGATCTCTGTCTTAAAAATCTCAGTCAGTGGGTTCTCCCTGGTGGGGCAACGGGTTGGGATGCAGCTCTTCAAGCTGGCAGCAACTGCTTCAGTGTGAGTTCAAGCCCCCCCACTGGAGGTGATCCACATGGCGTGGCAGACCTCTCCTGACCCGCCCGCTGCTCCCCTCAGCAGTGTACTTCATCAGTACGCCTGTTCTGCTCCCCACTCTGTCTCTGGTGAAGCCTCTCACCGCCCCTGCACCTGTGGCTTCTACCCCAGTTTTGTATGAATAAATAAGTAAATCATAAAAAAAAAATCTCAGCCAGTGCAAACTATAGTGGTTAGAGTGGAGAGGAGAAGGATAGAGGCTGGATTTAGAAGGTAACTTGGTGAATTACTAACATTGTTTTCTCTCACAAAATGAATAACCCTTTCTACTGTTTTATAAATTTATAAATATTATATATACATATATTTCCATGTGTAAACTACACACATATATATCATATATAAATATATTATATTATCAATATTTATTTTAAATATTTGAGTCCCTATATTCTTCCAAGATGAGTTCCTAAATGTCATTTACACTCATGGTGGTAAGTATTCCAATACCTATTATAAAGGGAACTCATGAATATTTTTTTAATAAATAAATGAATGGGTGAGTATGCATTATCTGTCCCCATGGGTTAAAATCTGGCTAAGGGAACAAATGGGTAGTATATCCTATTTTACATTATGTCAATGGAATGAATTCTACCTGGCTACTGAATACAATAAATGCATCAGTAAAGAAAACTGATTTGCTTTAAAGCAAAAAGTAGTTTTTTTAAATTCCTAGCTATAAGTTCATGTGAGAAACAAATTCAGATAGCAGAACTAAGTAGTAAATATGACTTTTAAAAATAACATTTGCAGTATACTTCTTAAATAAGCAAGCTCACTTATCTTTGCTTCTGATCTTATAAGTCCATATTTTAAAATGGAAGTAAAAACTTGACTATCTCCATGCATTAAAGCCAACATTTAAAGTATGCAAATGTTGTCTAATGGCTGAACTTTAATAACTAAACATCCTGTTGGAGATGAGGAAATGAACAGTCCCAGATACTACAGATTAATAAGTGAGCACTGTTAAAGCCTATCTATACTCTCTTCCCCAAATACACAGAGAAGTTACCTTTCAGGTAACTCATACTCCTTCATTCTGACCACTCCCTGTGCCTGGAGATCTCTGGGCTGTGAAAGCTGTCTATTGAGACATAGCTGTCTATTAAGATAAACATGCAAGTGATTGCATCGCTTGCTATCTAATTACTACAGTTGGCTTAATGACAAGCTGACATCAATTTTTCAGTATTTCTGCAGTAGTGAACAGAGTTCCCCAAATGTCACAGTCTCTTTTTCTTACATGGCCAACCAGGAGAAAACTAGTTTGATGAAGATTGTTTTCTTGGTATTTCATTGTTCTACAAAAAGGGATGTTTGTAATCTCTTAGACATTTTTGAGGGCATGTACAACATGAAAAAAGAGATTTCAATAGAAAATGTACATTCTGGTTGGTTATTGTTGTTAAGTGCATTGTTCAGCAAATGTTTCACTATATTGAGTTTCAGGCATCAATTGAATTATATTATGGTGAGATTTGTGATTAAGGTAGGCTAACTCAAAATGACAAGCCAGGAGCTTTTAAAACCCATGTTTCAATGAAATCTGGCAGCACAAAAACAGCTGCTCTAAGTCCTCTCCTCTAAAATTTCAAAGGAAGAATAGTAATGGATTTCTGATACCATATGTGCCAACTGCAGAAATTCTAGACCAGCCTGAGAGATCCTGGGTGAAAGGTCATATTTTGCCTCAGACAGATGGCACATTTAATTATTAAAGAGCAATTTTAATGTAATAATTTCATACCCTAAACCCAAAGGTCTTCTAAGGTATCTTGAAGCTTGTTGCAAAACTAAACTCTCTTGAATAGTCAGTAGCATATGTGATTTTATATTCTAATTTTATTTGCAGTCTTATATGAGTTGAATTTGTCTAACAGACACTAAAAGACATTTCTTTGTGGGAGACAAGAGGGAATGAAGGTCATGTTTTTGGCAGAGAATTTACTTACTTGAGAAGGAAAATTAAATCTAAACCCTAGCTTCAGATTTAACTCAGGATCCAATTCCTCAGGAGGATGGCTGAATGACCTCTTTCAGTAGAATTGTTTGCTGGAAAATTTTATAACTAGCCTCAAGGAACTTTTCAGAAATAATCTCCTTAGTTTTTGTCCGCTATATATATGTATATATATATTTAAAAAAAAACAGCAGAGTGCCTATTATTAATGTTCAGTAAATACTACATGCTCTTCTTATCCTCATCAAACATGTGGCATGCACACAATTGTATGAATACATTAAAATTCAAGGTTATGTAATTTGGAAGCAATGTAGAATAAAATCAAGACTAATTCCACCAATCTTTAAAAGTGAAATCAAATGCAAACTTTAAGTTAGTATGTCCTTTAGATGAAGAAGATGACACTGTAACAGAGTTAACAATAATAGTCAATATTTACTGATAACGCATTGTGATTCAGGTACTGTACATACAAATACTCATAAAAGTTTGATAGGGAAAGTGCTACAATTATGTTTTACAAACTGAGACACAGAAAGGTTAAATTTTCTATATGATCATTTAGTTGGTAACTTTTGGGGCCAGGATGCCAAACCTCAAATTTCAAAACTTATGATTATGTCATCGTTTCAGACAAAGACCACAGAAAAACACCTGTACTGGAACAAATTGACTTATTTTTGATTATAGAGAGAGAGTCTGCATGGAGAAATAACTTCAGTAAGGTGTTCGAAAGTATTTATTAAAGGGTTTGGTCTTGTTAATGATTTGGGGCAGGGGTTTAGAAAGCAGGACTTTTCTCTGATCTGGATGCTATCAGGAAATAGGGGTAATTTTATGATCTGGTATCTTGGTTTACTAAGTCTTAATAAACCACGTGTAGACACAGGGAAATTGAGAGAGCAGCCATGGAGAGCAGCAGCGTACATCCATATTAATCATGAGTAGGCATGTGTTATCTATAAACTACCTGGAAGAACCAGGATTTGAATCCAGGAGGCCCAGCTCGGTTGCCTGTTCCACAGGCAAAGGTAGCAGGAGCAGCAAAGTGAGGATGGGAGGGGTGTTTTAGGAGGAAATTGTGGCTATATGGTCAAAATGAAGTGTCAAAGTAGAAGACAGGAGGGGCTAACTGCTCAAACAGTCATCTAAAAGTTTTTTGTTTTGTTTTTTAATTCCCTTCAGGGGATCTTTTTGCTTTGCTGGATCTTCTAGGTCAATCTACCGAGTAGTGCCCACTGATCAGATGCTTCTCAATTTTAAAAGGTGCCACATCATTATTCATATGTGTGATAAGCTATGTTTTGCAAGAGAACTTAGGTCAATGGCCCTAGTGGACCTGATGGATGTCCCCTTCCCAGCATCCTCAAATCTACTTTCATGGAGTCACCTTTCCAGAGTCCTAGATCCCTTTGGGGACATTCCCAAAAGACTGCAAGGAGTCTGCTGTATGAAGCTTTTATAAAAGGAATAACAGTTCCTCCCTGGTGGCACAGTTGGTTAGAGCACAGCACTAAGAAGCTAAAGCCACTTCAGCATGAGTTCGATCCCCACCTGCCCTGGAGATGACCCATGTGGCACAGCAGACCTCTCCTGACCCGCCTGCTGCCCCCCTCAGCAGTGTACTTCCTCAGTCAGCCTGTTCTGCTCCCCACTCTGTCTCTGGTAAAGCTTCTCACCGCCCCTGCACCTCTGGCCTGTACCCTAGTTCTGTATGCATAAATAAGTCTTAAAAAAAAAAAAAGAGCAACATATCTGTCATGTCCTCCTATGTAGTAATTCTCCCCCTTTCTTGGGTTCTGGGTAAGACAGCCTCATTTTCCTTGGGAACTTCCCCTTCTTCTAGACATATAGTCCCAGAAGGATATGAAAATGAAGATGTTCTCCCTAATAGCCTCACTCAGTCCATCAACACATGTACTGTGGGGGGACCTCATGGAACAAGCCAAGCAAGTCAGTGACTCTCTTTTTTTAAAGATTATTTTTTAGTTATTTATGCATACAAGAACAGAGGTGCAAGGCTGGGGTGGGGGGTAAGTTTAAGAAGATTCACCAGAGACAAGGTGGGGCAGAACAGGCAGACCTAGTGAAATACACTGCTGAGGGGAGCAGTGGGTGGGTCAGGAGAGGTCTGCTGAGCCATGTGGGTAGCTTCCTCTCCAGGAGTTGAACTCATGTTGCAGTGGCTGGCAAGCACTTGATAGCCCTGAGACTTTAACCCCTGCACCACCAGGGAGGCTCCCTAAAGTCAGTGACTTTTCTAGGAGTCTGGATGTTGGCTGGAGTCATACATATAGGAATATGAGTAAAGCTGCCATGTGGCATTTCTTCAGAGACTGTCTAATTGTTCCTGTTTCCCAAATTCCCATAGCTGCCCTCATCCCTTCCGGAGGCCTAACTGTTCAACATCTCCTTAGACTCTGAGCTACCAAGAATATTTCCAATAACCTTTTTGTTTAAATTAACTACTTCCTACTGTTTGCTTCCATAGAACCCTAATTGACACACAGAGTTCATTTGATGTTTCTTCTATTGAACTGACTTTCGGAAAAATGTCCTTCAACAATGCTCATTCAAAATAATGAGAAAGGACATACAGTTCTGGCTTTCAGTTCACATGGAAACCAGGCTATGCTTTCCCAGGAACTATTGCTTTATTAGACTACTGACCTTTTTGCCCAGCACTGGTAGATGGTCACAATAACAGGCCATAAATATAATGAGTATTTGACCTTGACTTTCATTATGTGACTCTTTACTTTTCTTCGCAAAGGGAACAGAAGCTGTTGAACTCACAACTCTTCTCCAACTCATTTTACTGACAAAAACAAAAACACTTTTGCTCCAACCTATTTACAATGAAATAGTAGGAGCTTTCTGAATCTAAAGACTATTTCTCCCAAAAGTTCACAGTTCTGTAAAATTGCAGACATTCTTAAGAGGGTAATATGTGCTTCTTGAAATAAAAACCACACCTCTGCTTCTAATTCTTTGACCATGTGGTATTCCATTTGAAATCACACCAACAATCAGGGAATAAAGTGTTTGGGTGATACAGCAAGAAAAGAACATAGTTATAATTATGTTTCTTAAAAAAAACATTCAGTGTAGGAAATAGGAGGTACTTACTCAATATTTGCATTGGAATATATGCTTGTAGGTATTGGAGAGTAACTTTACGTTAGAAATTAGATATTCTGGGACCTTTTTATTTTGTAAAGTCCCGAGTCACACTAAGAAATGTGATTATTTTAAAAATGCTTACTTTTTATTTTCAGATGATTGCCCAAATGGAAGCTCCAACAGAATTCACAAACTAGTAAGTAAACTAATAAATGAGTTCAGAAAGTTTCCTTGATTCCAAATCAATTGTGTTCTCATAAACCAGTCACAACCAATTAAAAAAATATAATTGGAATGAAGATTCCATATACAATATTAAAAAAAAAAACTGAACGTATAAATCTACTAGATTTATACACCACCATAAATCCCAAAACAAAATTGAGTGTAAAAGCCAAATTGCAGAATGATAGCTATATTTATCTAAATGTTAAATTGATCTTTCTTTTTTTAAAGATTTATTTACGCCCACAAGAACTGAGTTGTGGGGGTAGGGGTGAGAGGATTTACCAGAGACAGGGTAGGGGGCAGAATAAGCAGATCTACTGAAATACAATGCTGAGGGCAGCAGCAGATGAGACAGGAGAGGTTTACCATGCGATGAGGGTCAACTCCCTGGCTGGGATCAAGCTCGTGCTACAGTGGTTAGTGATAGCTGATACTTAAACCCTGCAGCACCAGGGAGGCCCAAATTCATCTTTTTATATAAACCTAAAAAAATCTTATATTTTAAAACATTTTTAAGTACTGTATAACTATTTATAGATTAAAATAAAAAATTTACGTTGCTAGTCAGCAACCATTCTTTTTTCTGGGCTGTGCAAGAGAAGAATGGGATTGGAAAACATTCACTGGGATGTTACTATTTAAAATGTGAAGCAAACATATAGCTTAAGCTATATTCTAGGGTGGGTGGTAAATATAATCAATATTATCCTCGTCAAGTAATCATTATTATTCTCTAAATTTTATAATGAAATGTTTTGAAACACTATTGTAAGAAACAGAATGAATTTTTCTTTGTTCTATTATGCCAAGTGGAAAATCTAAGAATGAAATAATAATAAATCTGAATTTGCTGTTCTTGGAAAACTTCACCAGCAATTTAGCCAGCAGGTGCAGTTATATACATAGCTATATACATACAAGTTGAAACCAACATGGCCTGAGCTAATACTCTTTATATGAACAACCTACATTTCCTCTTATGCAAGGCCTTATCCCTCCAGCTTTTATACAACAGAGGTGGTTATAATGGCACTGGACTTGAGGGGAGGGGAGAAACAAAGGGACAAGAAGAAATATTCTGTGTCTTGGTAACTTGGAGAAGTTACTCCCTCCTGCCCTCAATCTTATCATTTATGAAATATGTCCCTTTCTCACAGGTTTGTTGTGCAGAATATATGAAGTAATACAAATATGAGATCGCTTATTGGTATAGGAGTGTTGGAGGATTCTGTGTGCATATTTATTGATTTCCAGATTGAATTCCGTGAAACATATTACCCTTCTAAAATCTACAAATTTCCAAATTTTGAAACCCACCTGGCGTCAGAAGTTACAGATGAAGAACTCTGTCATTACTGATGAAACAAAACTGAGGAACATGTCAAAACCTTAGCGTCAGTACTCTCCAGAGAAAGCTTAGAGCTTGAAAGTCAGAGACCCTAGCTGGAGAACAGGCCTCGCTGGAAGGAGCTGCAGCTGCTCTTCTTTTTCTTAACTCACCAGCTCTTCCAATCTCTCACTGAGCAGTAAGAAGTGCATCAGGGAAGACCTAGAAGACTTCTCCCAAATAGTCCCTTCCTAGAGAATCAAGTGGAATAAGGGAAGCAGGAGTAAATGTTGCCAGTAATGCTGGGGTTATTGTGAAGATAAAATAAAATCATGACTTAACGAGTTTTACTTTGTTCCTGAACCGTAGGAAGCTTCGTTAGATGCTGTTGTCATGTTATCAACATACATAAACTTCAGGCACTGGAGGAATTTCCCTGTGAACACCATCTTAGAACAGATTACCCCAAACCAAATGTGGCCTGAGAGCTCCTTAGGAGAGTAAATACCACACTCAAGAAGAGTGTTGGTCCCTCCTGGACAGTTTCATTTCGCGCTTTTATTTCATCTTTCCCCTAATCTTTTCTATGTCCTGATGTCTTCAACCATTTATATTTTATTTCTTTTGAAACTTTGTGTTTTTTTTGCTAATCACTAAATCCTTTCTGATGCAATGAACTCAAAGAGTGTCTGAGTATTTGCCACTTACTCCACATACAAAGTAAATGAAATCTGTCAACTATAGAGGAGAAGCCAAAGAATAAGGAATGAAAACCTGAGGGAAGAATTTGTAACCAATTATCTTCTAATTTTGTGAACCAGAAATTTCTTCTTTTAAAGATATCAATGTGGTGTGACTTATTATGTAATGCCTGATGAAAGGGTCACTGCTGGGGGGAAGAGCGCACTCTGGGGAAAGGAGGGCAATACTCAGCCTGTAAAACAGCAACTCCATGAAATTACAGCTAAAGTATCTTACAGAGATCTAGACACAAGAATTTAGACTACACCAAAATGTTCATAATGATCTCAGCCACTTTGGTGTATATCTTCCCACTCTTTTTTTCTTTATATGGCTTCCCTCCTAAAGTGAGATCATGTTTTACTTATCGTTTTATAGCTTGCTTTTCCAATTAACTCCAGACTCTCAGTATTCCTTGATGTTACTAAAGATTCCATTAAAATAATTTTTACAACGTATGTAATACATGTTATGTTAATAGGTTCAAATAGTAGAGAATCGTACAGACAAAATTAAGAGCCTACTATGTCACTTCCTAGAAGTTTCCCCTGTTAATTAAGTTAGGTATGTGCACATACGTGTATATGCTTGCAGATATTTCTGTGTGTTTACAGGAATGTTATCTTTCTACATAAATGGAGTCATTGTTGTTTTATTATTTAAATATTTTTGACATTTTCTTCTCATCAGTATAGAAATGTACCTCAATATTCTTAAAAACTATATTTAGATTTATCATTTCCTTTATGCTGCTGAGAGGAAATAAAGCTCGAATCCTAAGCTTAACTACTGACTCCTAAAATTATCTATTTTATAACAATGCCAGATAGATGAAAGGCAAATGTAAAAAATGAAGTATAAATAACATACATGATTATGTTAACATAAATAAATGTAATACTATTCTTAAATTTTAGCCTCTGGGAGAAGAGATGGCCCTTTAAAATAAGACGTAAAACTAAATTTGTAAGAGAAAAATGAATATATCTGACAATGTAAAACTTTTAATCTTGCAAAGCAAAAACAGTCAAAAATAATAAAGTATTAATAATGAATGACAAACTGGAAAAGGAAGATAAATCATTTTCCTCAATGTGTAAACACCTTTACAAATAATAATAATAATAATCAAAAAAGATGTTCAACAACCAGTAAGTTTTTAAAAATGAGATAATGATATGGGTTGGAACTTCAAGTGGCCAAATACACTAAGAACAAAAGAAAGAAGTCATAAAAATGATGGGCCTCTCCATTCATAGGGAAATGAAAATTGAAACAAAAATGAATGCACTATTCATTATTGGGATGATATAAACAATCTCAATCAGCAGAAGTATAAATTGATGCAACTTTCTTTGGAAGGTAAACTGACAATGTCAACATGCACGATACATCCATTCTTTCATTTAGGAATTCTTAAAACTCCTTAGAAGTATTTATACATATATATAAGGACACGTGTTACAAAATTGTTTCAATAGTAAGTTCTCACTTTTAAAAGGCATGTTACTAAACAACTAATTGGAGTTACTTAGATGAACCACTAGATGTCACAATTGTTCTACAAAAATAAAGCTATAGCCCTTTGGCATTAAATAGAAGGTCACAAATCTCTTTTTTTCCAAAAGTGCGCTGTTACTTTGTCACACCCTCCACATCCAAGCTAGTGCAGCTCTAAAATAAGGACAACTTATCAGATGATAAGTTCCTCTGCAAACAGAGCATTTGACAAATTTATTTTCAGTGTATCTTTTAAAAATTATTATTCTCATAAGGAGTCTTAATAATATTCAATACCACAATGAGTTTTCATATGTATTCACAAGGTTTTGCCTAAAGTGCACTAAATTTGGTTTGGCAAATATAGTATGATTTGGAAGCTTCCAAGAAGGAGTCAAGCCTCAAAGAATCTCACCTCTAACATACATACTACCTCTAACATACATACTAAAAGTCCAACACTGAAGACTCATTTTGAGAAGTTTAAGTTTCCAAACTCTAGGTATGGCATATTAGCTCTAAAATACTTCAATATGGAGTGGCCCTGTAAGCATTCTTATTGTATAGTATTAAACTGGGTTTTAAACAAGAACAAAGCCCATAAGAGACACAAGAGGGATGCCTAGGAAAAGAAACCATGTAATAGGAAGAGGGTACTTTAACCTGCCCTCTTTTAGAGGACTCTGACAATACTGCGTAGGTTTAGTGTGATCTTATTACCCAGAAGTGTGGTTATGCTGGGAAACCTAAGACCCTAGTCCATACTCCACTGTCAAAATCCACACCATCACAATTACTTCCTAATATTTTTGATGGAGCTGCATACTTTATGTTGATCTAAAGAAAGTAAACACGACTATATAAAGGAATAGATAATGTCTGTTTCTATACTCATAAATTGTCAAATACTGAAACCAAATTCATGTTTAGTTTCTGATGAAGGAATTACAATGTAATAATTATATGTAAAAATAGAGGTAAATAAATATTTGGTGTTAAAATAGCATTTCTTCCTCAAAGAAAGAAGAAATGCAAATTAAACAGGAAAAAGAATCAGTAGTATTAAGGGGCAACTCCTAGAAATAGCTGCCCATTAAATTTACATTAGTAAATTTTAAAAAAATATTTATTTATGCATATAGAACTGGGTACAGGCCAGAGGTATAGGGGAGGTGAGAAGATTCACCAGAGACAGAGTGGGGAGAAGAACAGGCCAACTGACAAAGTACACTGCTGAGGGGAGCGGGGGGGGGGTCAGGAGAGGTCTGCCGCGCCATGTGGTCACCTCCAGGCCAGGGATTGAACTCATGCTGAAGTGACTTTAGCTTCTCAGTGCTGTGCTTTAACTGGCTGCGCCACCAGGGAGGGCCCATAGTAAAATATTTATAAAATAAAATCATCATAATAAAAAGGTCTGGAAAGCTCTAATCTAAGCAAAACAAAATATGAAGTACCAAACTAGAAGATACAGCTGCTTATTACCAAACTAGAAGACACAGCTGCTTATTAAATATCTTTAATTTGGAAGAAATTACATGAACAGCATGGTAATTTAAGGCATGCTTAACTATCAGATAGTGAGTTCCTAATATCTTCTGTCTATGGTATATTCAACAATCTTCAAAGCAGATTGACAAGCCTTATTTAATTTTCACCTGAGGAATTACTTTTAGTATTGACACCAAAAAATGCCAATAGCCTACTACTAATTATCTCTGGTCTAGCTATAGGCCCAAACAAAATATTTTTAACTTAATTAAGTACTTAAAGAAAAGTCTGCTTATTGAAATTGGACAAATTTTTTAAATATAGCAATGGTACCACTGCCCAACCCCATGCCCTCTCCTCCTGGCCTCAGAGTAGAACCCACTCACAGTTCTGACACACATCTCCTTTGGGTGGATATGATTGAAAACAGATGAAATCACAATGCCTCTTCCTGCATGGTGGAATGTTCCACACTTCCTATCATAGATCTAAAGCATTGGGACTGTGCCTTTATCACATCATAGTGGAAGAATACTACACTCTAGTAGCTCTTGGCCAAGAGCTGGGCCTTTAAAAAAATTCTTCTGTATCATATAACTATGGTGTCTCCTAAGTGGGACACACCCATGACAATCCTCTAGCACAGGGATGAGCAAACTTCAAACCAGCCAAGTGAAATCCGCTTGTTTTTTGGTAAAATTTTAAAAAGATTTATTTATTCATGCTTACAGAAGTGGGGTACAGGCCAGACATGTGGGGGCAGTGAGAGGCTTCACCTGAGACAGAGTGGGAGTAGAACAGGCAGATCAACGAAGTACAATGCTGAGGGGAGCAGCAGGTGGGTCAGTAGAGGTCTGCTGTGCCATGTGGATCACCTCCTGGGCAGGGATCGAACTCATGCTGAAGAGGCTTTAACTTCTTAGTGGCCCTGAATGACCCATTTTTTTCACATTGTGCTTCTTGTTGGTGATTTTGCTGTTTAAAGGCCTCCTCCCCACTCCACCAAGTATATTACTGAAATACTGTCCATGGCTCCTCAGTGCAAGAAAGCTGCTATGTGCTTTTTGGAGAAAAACACTGTGTTAACGCATGAGTAACAGCACTGTCTGCCATGGGTTCAATGTTAAGGAATCAGCAACATATAACAAAGCATTTTAAAATAGGAACACACATAAAACAAACTGCACGTTCTCCATGGAACAAAGAACATTGATTGATGAAAATATGGTCATATAGTTCCAGAAAAATGAATTTCTCCCAGAAGCAATGATTCAGTCACAATCCAGTGTTCATGGTGATCTCATAGAACATCATTACTAAGAATAGTGAGAATCTAACACCTTAGACAGTCTGAGGTGTGTTGGTTTGAGGTATGTAACCTCATTCCTTGTCTTGACTCATCTCCACAGTGGAGTCACTTAGGCTTACCAGGTAGTACTAAAGTGTGGTTTAGGGCCCTCCCTGGTGGAGCAATGGGTTAGGACGCAGCACTGCAAGCTAGCCACATCTTCAGTGTGAGTTTGATCCCTGTCCAAGAAGGTCACCCACATGGGCAGCAGACCTCTCCTGTCTTGCTCACTGCTCCACTCAGCAGTGTGCCTTGTTGATCTGACTGTTCTGCTCCCTACTCTGTCTCTGGTGAATCCTCTCACCACCCCTGCCCCTCTGGCTTGTACCCCCACTTCTGTAAAAAAAAAAAAAAAATGTATAGCTTGTGGTAAATTGGTGCTCAATGCTGCTCTCTCCCAAAATAATAAACAAGGAAACATTTCCCTGACTGCAACTGTTTGGGCTTGGCTTAAAGAACAAGGCAATTTATTCAGCTACTTCATAAGGTTTTTACTTAATATTTCCTCCAACTGGAGAAGAGGCCTGCTGCTTGTGTAATACAAACAGTGGGAAACCTTTGCACCTGATTATCAGAAAGGGCACTATAATAAAGGTATTTTTAAATCATATAGTCTCGTTACCCACATAATCTGAAGAATAAGGGAAACTAACTGGCCTCCTTTTCTCTGGAGTAGGTTCTTGAAGAATATAACTGCATAAAGTAGGTATTACATAAGGTTGATTATTAACTTTCTTAGTCTCAACTATGGCTTAATGTAGACCCTGGTAAAAGTGATAGCACTGAGATATAAATCAGTAGTTACCTTTATACTATGAAACAAAAATAAAGATCTGCTTTTATAAAGATACATTTTTTTAAGGACAGAATCAGTTGGGATCTGATTCTGAACTTGACTTTTCTGAGTAGCAATCATAGTGAAGTTAGGCATCCTTTATTAGGTATTTTTTAAAAAGATTTATTTTATTTATGTATGTAAGAGCTGAGTGTGGGCCAGAGGCGCAGAGGGTGAGAGGGTTTACCAGACAGAGTAGGGAGCAAAACAGGCAGATGTACTAACATATACTGCTGAGGGGAGCAGAAAGCAGGACAAGAGAGGTCTGCTGTGTCCTGTAGATCAGCTCCCTGGCGATGGATCTGGATCGAACTCATACTTCTGTGGCTGCCAATAGTTTCACATTGCTGAGACTTAACCCCTTGTGCATCTAGGGAGGTCCTAGGTTAGGTATTTTATCTACATTCCTTTACAACAATGTTTAATACTCGTAATAATTTCTCAGTGTAGATAGCACTATCCTTGTTGCAGATGGAAATCTGAGGTTCAAAGGATACTTTTCCCATTGCAGAGCAAATAAGCAACAGTTTGGACAGAATCCCATGGCTGCCTGTCTTCAAAGTGTATGGCCCCTTCCAGTGTGCCCTCATACAAGACTGGATACATAATTCGGAAGGCCTGACACAAAATGAAAATGAAGGGTTCCCTGTTTAAAAATTAAGAATTTCAAGGCAGCAACCACGGAATAGAAACCAAGGGCAAGGCCCTTCCGAGACCTTGTGTGACATGCAATCTCTTGTCTCTGAACCAGTCCTGGCTTCCAACAGCACACATCTGCAGGATCTGAGGTGGCGGAGGACTTCTGCTTTGTCTATGCTGTGATTCATGGCTTTATCACTGGGGGAGCACTGCTAATTTCTCTTGGCAGTGTGAGTGACTTTGCTGTTAACAAAAAATTCAGACATCTGCAGACACAAAAACAAATACATAAACACAGAAAGACAGGCTGCCAGTCTTCTGATGTGTGACTGACAATAACAGGGTTTTAAAGAAAACATGAGATATGTTTTTCTTCTTTGTCATTTTTCTTTGGACCATCCTAAAAGTTTGATTCCTTTACCTCTTTAATCACACATACTGTTGTTTTCTCTGAATAAACTGAGTTCTTGTTCATTATTTCCCAATATCTTTTTCAAAGGACACAGAATTTCACTTGACTTGAGCCGAACTACATAGGTATTTCCCATTTACCACACAGTAATAGAACTTCCTTGGTTCTTGCTCTCTTCCCTGTGAGCTTGCTTAATTTCACAGGTATCTGGTTTTACCTAGGAAAATGTAGTAGTCTCTCCTATCTCAGTTGGACATTTATAGATAGCTTTCTGCACTGTAATGCCAGGCAATTTGTTTAGGGGGGAGGGGGCCAGGAAAAGAAGAGCAACTTAAAAAGAGGAGGAAAAGTTGGCTTTTGAAGTTTTTCAATTGCTGTGTCACTTTCCAGTTAGATCACATTTTCTCCCATGAATCTTTTATTCTCCAAGGAGCGCAGTATCTTCAGGCTGCTTCCCTTCTAGTCCTAACCTGCCCAGCTCAGCCCCCTTTTAGGTCAAGTGGTAGAAAAACAATCAAATTAAATTCTCTGTACTGAAACAGCAGTATGATTCAGCTTCCCTCTATCAATCCTTATCTCACAACTGCTCCACAGGCTTTTTATCTTGCTATTTATTTTACTATAGGGAGGTGTTGCTTGGCAGCTCAGGTGCCTAATGCACTTTAGAACCAACTATTTCCTCTCTTCCTGGGAAACTATGTTTTTTTGTTTTTTGTTTCTGAAGGACTAGTCCAAGAAATAATCAGTTGGTTAGATAAAAATATTCTATTCATTTTTTTTTTGGAATGGTACAACAACATAATCACTATACCAGATTCACTTGACTGTAAATGCATCTAACTTCTATTCCAAATTCTATCTACTTTGACAACTCAGTTAATTTTCTGGTAACAAAGGTGGTTACTCCCAACCTAACCAAAATTAGAAGTAATTTTGTTACCAATGTAGCAGATCTTTCATATATCCAACCCTCAATATACACACTTCATTCAGATTAGTGTACCACATTTTGGCAATGAACTTTTTAAGATTTTTTTTTAGGATTTATTTTTAGTTATTTATGTTTACAAGGACTGGGGTCCTGGCCAGAGGTGCAGGGGTGGGGGTGAGAGGATTTACCAGAGACAGAGTGGGGAGCAGAACAGGCTGACTAAGTACACTGCTGAAGGGAGCAGTCGTCTGGACTGGCGAGATCTGCTGTGCCATATGGGTCAGCTCCCTGGCCTGGGATCAAACTCATGTTGCAATGGCTACCGAAAGCTTGATAGCGCTGTCTTTTAACCCCTGTGCCACCAGGGAGGCCTTTTGGTCTCTGTTTTGAGAGGAAGTTATTGAAATATTTTAAATAGGAAATTACATTGTTTGTTTTCATTAGATTTAACTGTTGCCAGATTCACAGTCAGGAGAAAGCAATACTGGAGATAAGTTCAGAGTTCCTTCATTAGATACATCTGTGGTTCTCAGAACTAGCTATGATTCCTGATCAACTCACCAACTAACCTGACGCTCGGCTAATTAATTTCAACTGAGCAACAGTATGTGGCGAGGAGAGAGAGAGAAGGGAGGGAGAGCAAGACCTAATTTGTAGCATTTGCTCATTCTCATAGCATAATCATTCCACCATAGCCAGTTTAAAGTTACCAACATCGTGTCACGGAACAGAAAGTTGGGAAGAGATGTGCACGGATGGGAAGAGATGTGCACACGTGGCTCCAGCTCTCCCTGCTTTGGCGCTCTTGAAGATCAAGCAACCAGAAGCAGGTTTGTCGGTTGGGAAGACAAAGGACCGGCCAGACCAACACTCATCCCGTGGCCAGCAAGGGGGAAAACGGGCTTCCTGGGCTTCTGCTCCTCCCAGAGTGGGGTTGTCAGGATCAGGGGTCCTCACTACTTAACAGCAGCTTCCTAGCACTTAAACTCCATCTGTACCTTCAAGACTACAGGGTTAGTCTCTGAGAATAAGGGCAAGAAAAGTGACATGGAAAAAGGCAAACATTATCTTAAAATTAAGCAATTACCTGATTTATTTACAAAAAAAGTATCCTTTCAAAGTGAACCTTGAAGCAAGGTAATTAAATATAATGCAGTAAAAATTATCACTCATGCTTTTTTTTCTTACAGAGAAGCTGTTACACCTATTTCAACAAAGCAAAACCCTGGAAACAGGAACATATATTCCTTCTATAGAGGATTCTGGTGAATGAGAACCACTCCAAATTATGATTCCTAAACTCTGGCTAGATAGGCTCCAGTCACACAGAAGAAGGAAAATTTACTAAGTTCTCTTATTAGAACAGTTTGACAAATTAGTGTCTTTCGCAAATACAACCAACAATTCCAAGTTCCTTTTTGGCAGCAAATTTAGATATGACAGCTTGGTAAGCAGTTGAGTTACTCTCGCCTAGCTCCACAGTCCTGCGTAAGGCTGAAAAGTCTCTCCAGCCTCTGGCACTGACACAGGACCTTTCCAGGATGAGGTGGGGAGGCACCCAGCAGAACTGGAAGAATGACTTTCTTTTAGAAAGGTTTTTCCAAGGTGGGGAGGGTGGAAAGGGTAGAGACTTCTTAGGTCAACCTGCCAGTATGCTTTAAGATTGAAAACACTGCTGACCAATGGAAACAGGACAGCTGATTAACACCCCACCAAGTCTTTGGTTTGGTAATGTTGACTGACATGTCCTTTGAGGGACCTTTCCATTTTCAGGACAGATGACCTGACACAATTGCTTCAAAATCCTTCCTAGAAGTATTACCTAAAAATTATTTTGGTGCCATCTTAAAACAACTAGCAACAACAAATGTTGGTGAGGATGTGGAGAAAAAGGAACTCTCCTGCACTGCTGGTGGGAATGCAAACTAATACAACCACTATGGAAAACTGTTAGGAGGTTTCTCAAACTGCTAAAAATGGAGCTTCCATATGACCCAGCAATCCCACTCCTAGGTGTCTACCCAAAGGGCACAAAAACACTGATTCAAAAAGACACCTGCACCTGTATGTTTATTGCTCCTTTATTTACCATAGGAAAGACATGGAATCAGCCCACATGCCCAAAAGTAGATGACTGGACTAAAAAGATGTGGTACATATACACAATGGAATATTACTCAGTGATCAGTCAAAATGATAAACTCATGCCTTTTGCAGCAACAAGGATGGAGCTGGAAGGGATCGTGCTTAGTGAAATAAGCCAGAAATGAAAAGAAAAAAACACCAGATGGTTTCACTCATAGCAGGAGCATAAAGGACCAGGGGAAAAAATAATAGTAATAACGAACAGTCAAATTTTATGGGGGTGGAATGGGATCAAAAACGGTGGGGGGAGGGAAGTGCACTGGACTATGGTGATGGCACACGGATTTGGTGATGGAAGCCCACGGGGATTACAACTGAGATGGAAAAAGGCACAAAAAGATGTAAAAATAAGCTATTATTAAAAAATTATTTTGGGCCCTCTCTGGTGGTGCAGCGGGTTAAAGCGCAGCACTAAGAATCGAAAGCCACTTCCGCATGAGTTCGATCCCCGCCTGCCCAGGAGGAGATCCACATGGCGTGGCAGACCTCTCCTGACCCGCCCGCTGCTCCCCTCAGCAGTGTACTTCGTCGCTCTGCCTGTTCTGCCCCCCACTCTGTCTCTGGTGAAGCCTCTCACCGCCCCTGCAACTCTGGCCTGTACCCCAGTTCTGTATGAATAAATAAATCTTTTTAAAAAAAATTAAAAAAAATTATTTTGGTGCCAACTCAGACTAAGTTTTTAGTGCCCTTTTTAGAAAAATAATTAGGTAGCATGATCAGGACAGATAAGGAGGGGGAAAAAAAGGAACAGGCAAGTCACTGTTTTCCTGAAATTAGTAATTAATTTGTGACACAATTTTGAGACTAAAATCCTGTTTTTCATCAAATTTGGACCAACTAGTTTTATTTCTATTCATGTTTTCTAAATCCATCTTTTTCCATTATTTGGTATTTTACTATAAGAACAGCTTTTTTTTCCTCTCTTATTTGTATAAACATATTAAGCCCCTATTATCTTTGAGCATTTAACAAGCTGTGCTGGCTCATTTTGTACTTTTCTACCCCAGGACTAGAATCTCTCCTTTTTTCCAAGGAGCTATGTATAGAATGCATTTTTAAAAGCTGATCTCTGATAGGGGTTCCAAGTAATCTGTATTTCTTGGTATATTAGTTTGTCGCTTTGGTTAGGATGAAGATACTCCCTAGCATTTTGTCACTCTCAGTGAGCCTGTCCAACTAAGGGACTGACTCTGGATTGTGGTATGTTACTGTAATCAGCTGGGGATGCCTAGACTGAAGCAGTTTCAGATTTCCAGTACAACATAGGTTCTGCTATCTAAGGTACTATCAAAAGAGCCATGGGTTCAGTGAAGAATGCATATAAGAATTATACATTCCTATGGGACTATGGTGATGCACAGGGGTGAATTGGTGGTGGGAAGTCCATGGGGATTACAACTGAGATGAAAAAATGCATAAAATGAAGAATGATGTAAAAAATTAAATTTTTAAAAAATTTACACTAGCGGGCCCTCCCTGGTGGTGCAGTGGGTTAAAGCACAACACTAAGAAGCTACAGCCACTTCAGCATGAGTTTGATCCCCAGCCACGGAGGTGACTCACATGGCGCAGCAGACCCCTCCTGTCCGGCCCATCGCTCCCTTCAGCAGTGTGCTTTATCAATCGGCCTATTCCCCACACTGTCTCTGGTGAAGACTCTCACAGTCCCGAACCTCTGGCCTGTACCCCAGTTCTGTATGAGTAAATAATAAATCTTTTTTAAAAATTTACACTAGCATACAAAAAGAAAAAAAAAGAAAAGAACTATGCACTCTTATATATATAATCTAAGAAATAAAAAGCTCATCCCAGGTGTAATCCAAGAACTAAAAAGCTTATACCAGGTTTCAAAAACTTTGAGGAAACTTACCTGACAGGACTCCTGATAACCTCAAGAGCAAAGAAAGCTCCTTCTACTTAACCATTTAGAACTCCCACTCTCCAAGATCACAGACCATTAGAAACTCTATTGATTAGGCAAATCCAACACATTGACTTCACTTAGTACATTTTTGTGGCATGTTAATTTAAAATCATCCAGCGAGGGGGCCTTCCTGGTGGCGTAGGTAGAGGTTAAAGACAGTGCAATCAAGTTATTATGAGCCACTAAAGCATGAGTTTGATCCCCCAGCTGGCGAGGGATCCCCTACATGGTACAGACCTCTTTAGTCTTGCCTGCTGCTCACCTCAGCAGTGTGTTTCAGTCACTCTGCCTGTTCTGCTCCCCACTCTGTGTCTGGTGAATCCTCTCACTTCCCACACCTCTGAACTATACTCCAATTCTTGTATGCATAAATAAATAAATCTTTAAAAAAATCATCCAGTGAGTGCCTAAAATCACCCTTAAAATGCTTCTAGAATAGTAAATCCATGTTTTCCAACTCCACTTCCAATTATTATAACTTCCAATTATTATTTTGAGTAGTTTGAGGGCTTTAAGTGGGTCTGTGTCTTTTTCAATTTATACACACACACACACACACACACACACACACACATATATGTATGTATATGTATTTATAGGAGAAACCTATTCAAAATATTTCACCTTAAAACACCATGGAAGATGACAACAAAAACAGAAACTTGTAAAAATACATCTTTTTAATAAACATCAAGAAGTACAGTGCAGTTTTATTGAGGTTTTACATTGTGGTTTACAGCCAAACATATAATCTGTTATAGTGTATATTTACAAGTAAAGTAAACTTAGGATTTTTTTTCCTCTCAAGGCTGGGTAAACCAAATCTGGTACATCACACTACATTTAGGGATGTTTTCCAAGCTGGCTTTTGTAAAAGGCCCTTAATATTAAAAGGCTGTAATGACAACAAAAAGATTATTCTCCCATCACAAGAATAGCCTGATGAGTTATTGATGAGTTATTGAAAAGAATTATAATACTTGCTTTTCTTTGCTGGCTTTGAAGAAAGCTGCTGATAGCAAATCTGAAATATTAAAGACAATAAGGGAAACAGCTCTTTCTTTTGCCAGGCAAATCCCTAATAAATATTAATTTGAGGCTATGGATTAGGAACCAAAAGATTCCCACAGGGAGAACTTAAAACATTTATATTTATGATCCCATGGAGTAAACACTCTCTAGTATATTAGTGGCTGAATCCATTAAAAAAAAAAAATATATATATATATATATATATATTGATTATATAAGGAACAGGAGAAAGGTGGAATTCTTGATACTTATGGATAAATCTAATGAGAGAGGGAACTAAAATTTGTGAAGAGGGAAAATTAATAATAATTTCAAATTTCTACATGCCATCACCTTGGGATGATCAAAACTTAGTGTTACCTAAGAGTTAAAAGGACAGAACTAAATCAGAAGCTATAACTAAGAAATCACCATAGCCTTGCATGCTTTCTACTGATGGCATTTCAAAGTTATACAGCTGGAGATGTTACATACACAAACAAGTGTTAGATTTGGTGGTGGTGGTGGGGGGAAGTATCACATCTACAAAAGTATCAGAATCATATTCAGATCTGCAAAAGAAGCATAATAATTGGTTTACCATGCAACTATTTGTGAAACCTGTAATTGTTAACAGAACAAAATCCTTATGAATACATGGAACAAATTACATCAATTAAATAAGCAGCTCAAATTAAAGTAAAGATTCAATATCCCTGAATTTCTAAGCTTCATCTCTGTGTTAACATGATTTCCACTAAATGTTACCCCATTATAAGAGATTTTAAATACGTTTCCCTCTTCAATACATCATTTCCACAGATCAAAAAGGAACAATTTAATTTTCCTATCACTTTTGCCCATTCTCATGAATTTGACATACAATTATTAAAAGAGTAAGGTTAAAGTAAGTGATCAAATATCAAAGTAGGATCCAATGAAGTGAACTTCTAAGTCACAGCATAATGTTTATATTGTGTAATAAGTCAGTTGCCAAAAAGTCATGTCCCCTATAATTGCAATATGTTACCACATCAATGATTGAGAAATTAAGACCAGATGCCAAAGAAGTCAGAAAGTTTCCTGTCAGATAAGAGTTTGATGTACTCTATTAGATTAAAATTTCTCACTGGATGGGAACAGATCCCATACTCTTTCATGTGTCTTCTATAGCACCTACTAAAGTGTGGGGCAAAGATAAGTGCTCGGGAAATAATCTGTGGTAGGGGCAGGAAGTGAACCAATGGTGACTATGGTCATGGCAAAGTCTTGCCTTATTTCATGCATCACTCCAAAGGAAGGCCTCAGAGTATTCCTCTGAAGTTGTTACTCAAGAATAGATGTCTGCCCCCAAACACTATCTAAAAGAAAAGAAATTCAGCCTCCTTATTTATTTCTCTTAGTCACTATGAGATTTTATATGGACATGAGTACCACTTGGCCTCAAAGGAAGCACCAATTTATATTGGTATATTTTAACTCCAATACGACTATAGACTCATTAACTTTTAAAATTATGTTAAATATTAGTTAATAGTAGTAGCTATTTAAAATGTTAGGCTTATTCTCTAATATCATTTAAAATGCATTTTATTTTTAAAACACTGTCATGAGGTAGAAGATAAGGAACTCATAGAAGAAAATCTTCAAAATAGCAAATCCTATTTAGTAGAATTAGCTCGAAGAAGTTATAGCTTTAAGCTGGCAGACTGACTATGTTAACATATTTACCCTTACCAGACAGAAATTTCTTCTTTCTGAAATTACATTTTTTCCAGTCCTAAGGTGTTACAGAAATAAAGTAAAATACACATTCTGAAATAGTCAGAAAGATTGTGGACAACACCTCTTAGCCATCATTTTTGACTTTACCCTGTTGCTCTAAATAACCTGTTGCTCTAAATAAGACAACCAAATTTTCCACTTACACAACTTATCATAAATCAATATGGAGATTAAAAATCCTTCTAGTATAAGAAGCAAGATAAAAGGAATGATTCACATTAAAAAGAATGTACTTCTCATAAAAACTAGCAGCACTTCATTCTACCAGGATATACAAATTTGGCTTCATTAACTGGACAGAAACAAAAAGAAAATGTATAGAGGGCCAAAAGAGCTCCTTAAACAAGGGATATGTGAGGCTACAAGAAGTTTTTTAAACTATATCCCCTTTAAGTGTTGTGTGAAACTACTGGAATGTCAATTTCAATGGCAGAGAGGCGGGAGCGTGCTGAATAGGGCTGTGAATAAGTATGCATACTCGGAGGATGGGAGTACAGTGGTTGCCAGAAAGGAGAAGGCAAAGATTTGCATGCACAATACCAGACAAACAGCAAAAGGGAAGTCATAAAGAGACCCCCAGCACTAGCGATAGTGACATACACTGCATAGTCAAATGTAAAGACTGGCTCAAACTTCTTGTTCAAATGAGTGTTATAAAAGAAGACCCAAACACATGGGGAGAGGCTCACAGTACCTGCCAGGAAAAACAGCAGCCCGGCCACTAGGTGGCAGCCTGCACTATTGACCAGACACTTGGCCAGTTTGATGTTGGGTACAGAGGACCTGAAGGCCGTGTTACACATTCCAATCAGGCAGAGCAGCAAAGCACCCAGTGCAATTAGGATGCTGAGAGGCAGTGCAAACTGGAGGACCCGCAGATCTAGCTGGTCAACTGATGAGTACCAGGTAGTGTCGTACATCAGGCAGTCACTGCTTCCATCATATCGTGCACACTTCACCCACAGGCCAGTGTAAACAGTCAGGTTCTTCTCATTTTTGTTGAAAGTGATCAGTCGTAATTTTCTCCAGTTGGGAAGCAGAGTTCCTGCAAAGAGGCCTGCCACTGAGGCAATTCCACACAGGAAGGAGAGGACAGTGGCTGCATGGACATCCCGACAGCCCATGGCAGGCAGGCTGGTGCAGTACCGTCAGTGGGACTAGAAGTGACATACAAGAGGACAAATCATGAGGGGACAAGAGGAAAGTAGAGCAGAAAGTGTGGTGCCGCTTGACAATACTACTACTGATGAAATATCAATACAAATAGGGAAATTCCGCTCCTACTTATTATGTCTATGTACAAGAGGAATGTACATAAATGCTTCCACATGTGACCTCAGGGCACAGGCACACACGCATACCCTCAATACCACTGACAGGGTCACAGAGCAACTAAGCGTATTTAGTCAAGCATATTTTTCCTTACTGTAAATCAGAACAACCAAAAAAATTTTCAAATTCTCTAACATCACCTCTGAAAATGCCCTCAGTTGTCCATTATTTATTCAGCACACATTATCAAGCACTTTCATGTAGCAGCCACTCACATAACAAGGGTCAGCAACCACCAAGCACAAACAACACAAACACAAAGGCTCAGCAAACTTAACATGAGACTAGCGCACAACAGAGGGGAAGATGGCTCGTAAAAACAAAGGTGCAGAAAAAAAGGCACTACAGGTCGGTGAGCTGCTGAGGGCAGGGTTCTAATGCCCACTTTCACTTACTAGCCAAGTGACTTTGGGTCAGCTACAGAACTTCTGTGTCTTATGTTTTTTCATTGCAAAATGAAATGCCAATCTCAATGGTTGTTCGAAGTATTATCAATTATATTAACTTATTAGTTAAATTAATGTAATTAATATAACTTAAATGCCTAGCACAGTTTAAGTGTAATGCAAGTGTAAACAATGCAGGGCATGGCATGCTTGGCAAACTGCTGCTCAGAACACACTGAATTAATCTTGAAGAAAAGTAAAAGTAGCCCAATCTCATCCCTATAGTAGGTACTCTGGAAAATTACTAAATGTAAGTGGATACCTCTCTGAAGAATAAAAAGACAACAAACATTCCTGAAATTATCTGTTCACTACTTCCTGGCTGATTTAAGATGAAGGGACTGCTTCTTAGGTTATTATCTTACTAATGCTAATATAAGACGAATGATAACCTATCTTTATCAATGTGTATCATGTTTTAAGGGAAGGAAAAACATAGCCAGATTGTTCTTTCATCCCAACTGAAAAGACTATTCTTTTTCTGTACATGACAAACTATGAAAACTAGAGTCTTATTTACTTTTAATTTCTTCAAGGTTTAAAACTTATTCTCCAAACACTACTCAGTTATTTTCCCTGCCTTCTACAAAGACACCTTATGAGGCAATAGACTTCTTTAATGAGTTAACCTGTTTACTTCTTTTGAGTCTGATCATGACAAAGGTGCATGGTTGGGAATATTTTTACTTCAGGTATCTATTTAAAGTATTCATCATCCTTTGTAGAGTCAAATATTATCTGCTGAATTGATAAAGTAGGATCCCCAGGAACTCTGCAAGATCAAAAAACTAGCAAGCTGAGTTTGGACATTATTCTCAAATGTGTTTGAATGAAAAGACACAATGCTCTTTAGAAAACAATATATTTAATCCAATCAAGAAGCTAAGAAGAATTTTACTAGCAGAAAATACACAGGCATGTGTACATACCTACATATTTATATATATAGATATATACATATACGCACATATAGAATATAAAATCAAGAGTTTAAACAAAACTCTGTGCTTAAAAACTCTTATGTGACAGATAAAAACTCTTTAAGAAATTATAGCCCAAATTTATTTTATTGTGCAAACTTGGGGGGTGGGGGAAGGAAATGATCAACATGCTTAATTTTAGGGAACAACCACCTTGGTCCAACAATGGGGTTATAGTGCAGTTTTCAGACTATTTACATTGAGAAAGCTATTAATGAGAAGCTCAGAATTCAACTTCCTGTTGGATTTTGCTCTTTCCCCTGTCTTCCCAATATACTCTAAATAACTTGCATAGTCCTGGCATACACATCATCCTAGGAATATTTGAATAAATGTGTACTGGGTCCTACTTACAGACCACAGTAACTTAGAAAGATAGACTACTGATAAAGTGGAGCTGGAGAAGGAAGCAGGTATTTCTAAGCAATCATTCAACTTTTAGTTACTGAGTATATCTAGTACATGCAAAACCATTAAGCCTAGAGGGACACTTGGAGGGGCTGGATCTTGCCCCAGTGTGTTAATAGACTGAGGAAAAGAATCTGTTCCTCCATGCAAACTCAATATGCTGATAATGAATCAGTTACATAACTACCAAATATCAAGTGATTATTATTATATAAAGTGATTATTATTATAGATTAAGCAAAATTAACTAGTGAGGTACCTGATAGAATTATAGCAATACAGGATTCAAAAAAGGCTGAACAATGAAATTGACGACTTGATCCAAGATGGAAGACAAAAGAAAACGGTTCTTGTTATAGTCAAAGCTTCAGAACTCATTCAGCTAACCTACTTAGAATCCTAACCCAAGGAAAATTTCTTCTTGCTTTCAGAGGTAGGAACTAAATACTTGGAGTTTATCAATGTAATTGGTACTTCTACAGTCAAGCTGCCCTGTAGCACTGACTCCCACATAGTAAATGGAATGAGAAGCAAGATCAGGATGAAAACTTTACTATTAATAAAGTCCAACAGCTCTTAGATGATAGTCTATCAAAGAACACTAATGAACAGAAGTACTTTAATATTCATTTCAGTATCAGTGTGTTCAAATGTATCCTTCAAGTCAAGCAAGTGTTCTTTGATTTGAACTTGCTTATTATACTTATACTATTGAACTTGCTTACTATACTTAAGCAGAAAAGCCCAGGGGCTGACTAGAAGTCCTGTTTATAGACTCAACAAGGATATACTGGCATTTTTTAGAAAGGAAACAGTAATTAACCTCAACACTTATATTTCAACCTTAATGCTGGAAATAATGTGCTAGCTCTTCACAACTTTCTTTGGCTTTTACTTTCTATGCCCTGTTCTTAACTCTAGATATGTAAAGTTTAATAATAAGCCACGTATCTCACTAGAGGAACAGTTTATAGGGACAATTGGGAGAGAGACTATGTTTAATGATTTAAGCTGAAAGAGAATGCTGACTCTCAAGTTACAATCTGTTCATCCAGAGAGGGTAAAAGACCTCTACTTATACTCTATGCCAATTAATTTGAATCCAGAGTAATTTTTTTCAATGCAAACCTGATCATTTTACTTCTATTCAATGGCTTCCTATTCTCCTCTGAATAAAATTTAAAATCTTTTTTACTGTTTCCAAATCCCTCCATCTGGTTTCTGCCAAATTTTCAAACTTCTTATGTCACTCTTTTACCCACATACTGTAGTCTATGTAGTCATGCTGCTTTTCTTGAACTTCTCAAATTTTCTAAATTCATTCTGGCTATGGGTCTTTCCTCCTGTCATTCTTCCTCTTACAATATTTTTAACCCCATCTTTTCTTTGTTCAGCTAACACATATTCATATATTCATCTTCCTAGTTTCAGGAAGGTATGGGCTGGTTCTAAACTTCCCTTTTCCTCCCCCACCCTTAGTATCCATCTGTCCCTGATTTATGCTCTATTAGTATCTTTGTACTTTTTCTTTCGTAGCAAAGATTATGTTTATAATTCCTTGTCCGGTGTTTATCTTTCTCACCAGACTCTGAGTTCCATGAGGACAGAGAGCCTTCTGTTTTTTTTTTCCCCCATTGTGTCCAACACTGGCACACAGAAGGCATACAACTATTTGTTAAATGAATGAACAAACAAATAGAAGGACCACATGAGCATAGTAAGGATACAGCAAGTTATCAGTTTGATTTTTTTTTTTTTTCACTCATTCATATCCCATGTTCACAAACTTCCAAATACTTTCTAGACCATGCTCCTATCTGCTATTCTTTACTGGCCAAAGTTTTTCCCATTTATAAAAACAATGTTCTTTTTCCTCCTCCAGAAGTTTCTCAAAAAAGATAGGGCCAGTTTCAGGTATTTACCCACAAATCCTGCTTCTACAAATACATATCTAGGTTTGGCATCACTGGCTAACTTCCAGTGTTACGAAGTCAATCAATTATGATGACTGATTCTTGTGTTTTCAATTTATTAGGTACATGACATGTTGAATATACCCTCCTTCACTAAGCATGGCTAATACAGCACATTAATTTTTGCTTACAAAGCCAAAATACAAATTATATTTGTATTTTTCTTTTAGAAATAACAATGGAGAAAATAATAATCTTTTTCTATATGGAAACCTTTTATTAGGGATTACAGAAAATGTGCAAAGCTGAAAAACACTTCTACAAATCTGAGAAATACTCATGAACACTAGTTGCATGACAGCCTTGAGCTGGGTCTTACATATAGATGTATGGGCTTGTTTCCCTTTCAGAGGTAGTATGACACGGAAAACCCAGATGCCAAGCTTAGCCTACCATTGATAAGCTAGACAAATCACCCATGTCCTCTCCATCTCAAATTTCTTGTCCATAAAAATGCCTCCCAAAGTACTCATGACATGATGAGTAGCAAAGCCCTTTGTAAAACAGATAGGTCAGAAATTAAAATTATTATTAGGCTATTTACTTTCTTCAGCTAGGAGCATGCTCTCCTTCTAGATATCTAAGCAATCACAGATGATAAGATAATGACAGAGCATTCTCTTTGGAGTAGTAGCTGACCAAGTCAAATAAGAACTCTTTCAAAACAAGCACTTTGCATTTGTTATTTGACTATCTCTTTCCACAGTGACTTTCAGAGAAGTAGATGGATAAAATTTGGTACACACCCACATGTTACCAGAAATACAATTATGAATAGAAGTATATTCAAAAAGATTCTTTTTTCTGTGTATGTTTTGTATATGTGTGTGTGTTTAACAGAGGTAACACTGATTTAAAATGCTGGTTTTAAATAGAGTGTAAAAATAGTGACTAAGTTTTAGGAACTCACACACTCCACTACTATATGTTTTTTTCAGGGACAATTCTGAAAATACATTTGTAATAGTAGCAGCTGCATTAATTCTTGATGGTAATACTGACAGACCCTTCTGCCCATAACTTGGGTTTTCTCAGAATCTATAGATTATCAATCATTGCATTTACAAAGAAAGTGTCCTATAACAACTTTGTTGAAAAAGAGAAAAACATATCATCTGATACATGGTAGAAAAGGGAAATAAGACATAATCAAAATACATACTTACTCTTTGAGGTTCTTGGTAGTTCTAAGACAACTATTATCAATTCAGAAGAATGTATGCATATTTGAACACAGAGGAGAGATGTTCTTGGTCTAAAGAAATAGGAAAAATGTCCCCAAATTACTATAGTACTTTTCTAAAACTCAATTTTAATTTACTTGGAATTTGACAAGATTATTAGCAATTAGCTAACACCAATGAAATATACAGAAAAGATGGCAGTAAAACAAAAAAGCAGTTCATTCTTAAATTCAGATTGCCAATATGTACGAAATAAAGTTCACTCATTTTGTGGTTTGAAAAGCTGTAGGGGTAAGGACAAAATCACTTTGTGTTTTGGAATAAATGATCAATATCTAATTTTCTTGACTGTAGCAAATATGCAATTAGGTGTCTTGGAAGTAAAAAAAAAATTGTAAAGCTTCTTTTATACCTTTTAAGAGGATACTGGCATAACTAGGCCAAGCTGATATACCAAACGTGCATACTAAAATTTGCATCTAGAATTGTTTTTAATTTGTACCTCCACTAATGGCTCAACCTGCTATTTAAGTGTTTCCATGTATCTTTTTCTAAGCATCAGTAATTTCCTCTTCAAATGCTATTTATCTCAAATAGACAGGAGGAAAATGAAAACTTGTAAACATCTGAGAGTTTCCTGGATTAAGGCGTTTATCACTAGCCCTATTATGGTCATTATGTAGAAGTTCCACAACAGTCCCCCAGGAAGAGATTTAAGTCAAGCCCCGCCCCCAAAATGTTTCTTGAGTTGGTATCAAGCACAATTACTCACTCCAAAGTCAAAGAAAATCGTTTTACAATTAAAAACAGACAATAGGATCTCAAAGCAATCGTTTTAAGCAGGGTCACCGAGTCTGGCCTTTCTTTAAGGGAGGGGCCCCTTCCCAGGCCTGTAGTACTAAACAAGGGCTTCAGAGGAAAAGAAACAAGCTTCTAGAGCAACCCACACTCCCCTCCGGTCGCCGCCTTCACTTCTGAGCAGGGTCCTAAGGAGCAACAGAGCTGGCAGAAAGCCAAGGGAGAAAAACTTTCGAGGTCGGAGCCAATGGAAAGAGACCGCAGCAAGGACGGTAACCGCTCTCAGAACGAGCCATCATCCCTGCAACACTGAGTGGTTTGAACCGCAAGCAGGTCATCATTACACAACCAGCATCATCAGCTGGGTGATTCAAAAATAGCAACTTGCAGCTCCACAATGTACACCCCGCCGGCCAAGCCCCCAGACCCTGGCCGCTCCAGCAAGACCTCTCGACATTTCCCTAAAGATTAAGAAATCAATCTTTAAAAGCTTTATCAAATAGCTCCTTATTCAATTTTCACGCCCACAGATGTGGCCAGCATTTGTCCATGTTCCCGACTTCCCAGGGTGTAGGTATTTTACACAAAATCCTCAGTTACTCATTCACAAGCCCCAGAAATCTTGTCGACACCTACCTGTTCCTCACATCCGAGGCATGTTACTCGTTCACACAGAGCAGCTGCTCTGGCCGTCTCCTTCTCAGCGTCCCAGGAAGTGCGTTCCCTGCGAGTTGCACCGGAGGCTTCTGGGAGCGCAGTCAGGTTCCCCAGAGGTCCTAAACGGGAATGCCCTGGGTGGCTGGAAGACTACATTTCCCAGAATCCACGGGGTCTGCAGCCGCAGGCAACATCCTGCAACCACCTCCCGCCTTTATCTTCCCGCCTCTCGAGGGCTCTAGGACCCTATTAACCCTGCACCTTCTGTTCCCGTCCAGTCTTGGGAACATATATATATATATATATATATATATATATTTTTTTTTAAAGTTAAAAAAACTAACTACAAATAGTTTTAAGTTGAGGGACCCAAGTAAATATTTCCTATCAAGAGTGATTTACTTATAAGAAGGTTAATACAAATCCTTAAAACCCTTCCTCCCCTCAAAGTATTTATGGGGACCCAAACAGAAGAGTTCAAACTCTACAAGGAGACTGCCTAGGTTTAAGTGAAGGTCTGTTAAATAATAGTTGATGTCCGTGAGCAAGTTATCTCTCTGAGGTTATCTGTAAAGTGAAGATAAGATTACCTAGATCACTGACTTTGGTAATTAATATAGCTTAAGTGTCAAATAAAGCATATAGCCAGCTGTTAATTATTGGAACTAACTTTAATTCATTCTTCCTCACAGTTTCAATTGTCCCGCCCCCTCTTTGTTAGCCTCTAGAATCTTGGCATACTGGATTACTGAAAATCGGACATAAAAGATTCAGAAATGTGATCTATTTTTAATTAAAGGATGTTCAAGTGGCAAGAGGCCAACTTCAAGTGAGACAGCAATAAAGTAATTGTGGTAAATGTTAATAATTGAGTCTAGTAATAAAATTATATTGGTGTTCACTGTACTATTCAAATTTTCTGTACCTTTGAATTTTGCAAAATATAATTTGAGAAAAGCACCATAGTTTTAAACAAAAGTAAATAATGGCATCCATTCCTATTCCGTTCTGTCCCTGTATCTTAGGTAAGTTAAATAACCTATTGTATATCAGTATTTTATGTATAATAATTTTCTACATTAAAAGAATCATTGTGAGCATTTATATATATTTACATATACTTGTATATATGTAAATATAGTGGTATTTACAACAGTATCAGACACAAGTTAGGACCACACTGTTCTCATTTTGTTATGTTCCATTTAACAATGAGAACAGTTGTTAGTGATAATAAAAAGGAGGAAAGCTAATCTCTGTCCACTATTGCCACCTTCTCACTTGCCATGCTTCAGAGGTTTTAAGGTTAATAAGGCCAGAAAATACATGATCCTAAAGTCTGACCTAGAAATGTAATAATGAGGAGGGCATTAAGTGGAAAAGGATATCTGGGCAGATAGGCTCTGGGTTGTAGGCTATTTCTGGGAGTAACAGGTGGATGATAGCAATGGGACTCAGGATAACTTTAGTTAGCAGCTCTGAATTTCATTCAGTTCTCTTCTAAAATAACTGAATTGAATCAATACTATGTACAAAATCATTTCATAATTTACTTGCCAAACATTGATTAGTTAGCAGACTTTAGATGGGAGATATAGTTTATTATAATTTAAAAAAAAATAACAGCTCCAAAAAAAAAGGGAAGACAATCCAATATCTAGGTTTTTGATCAAGTTCTGTCTCTGGGCAGCCCTGGAGGTGACACATGGTGTGGCAGACCTCTCCTGACCAGCCCGCTGCTCTCCTCAGCAGTGTACTTTGTCCATCTGCCTGTTCTGCTCCCCACTCTGTCTCTGGTGAAGTCTCTCACCGCCCCTGAGCCTCAGGCCTGTACCCCAATTCTGTATGCACAAATAAATAAATCTTTAAAAAAATTGTTAAGAAATGACTATGCATGTTTCTAATCTTTAAGAAAGTTATTACTGTACAGGTGAGGGAGGGAAAGAGGGCTGTACAAAGGAATTAGCATAAAATAGGATAACTGAAGTCTTTTTCCTATAATTGCTTTCAGTTTTTTTTCTTTCATGTTGACTATTACCCTTTCCTCTCCCATCACTATTTCCCATCCAATTTTTAAAGAGAAACTGTATGTTAAATTTCTAATTACCATTTTGTGTTACATCAATTATTCTTTGAAGCAGATGAGTTTTTCTGGTTTATACGTTTACAGGAAAAACTATGTGTGTTCATTATATTGTTCTTGCAATTTCTCTTGATTTCAATGTAGTGCTAGTTGAAGGAAAGATTTGTTTTTAAAATTGGGGTTCAATTATTATACAGTGCTCTTATTTCCTTCCATTAGGATTCAGTTGGCCAGGATTTTTTATTTACTGTCATCTAGTAATGTTTCAAATCCATCCAAAGCAATGCGATTTTACTATCTGCTCCTGGTCTAAAGTATTTTCAGTCTCTCTCAATTTGTAGCAAACCATATACAAATAAAACTGAAGGTATATTTTAGCTTTATAATCATGTCCTTTCTTTTAATATAAGAAAATAATACCACGGTCTTCTAAAAACCTTTATATAGAAATAATGCCCAAAATAATACTTGACAACCAATAAGAAAAGGAAGTCAGAAGATATTTGGCTGTTCAGAAAAATATACTGAAGTATGTGCAATGACCAAAGGAAGCTTTTATCCTTTGCTTTCAACTTTCAAAGCACTCAGAGCTTACAAACAGAAAAAGAACTACCTTGCCATATATTGCTCCAAAATTAGAATATAAACTACGTATCTTGTTTTTTTAATTCTAAGTATTTCAAAGTACATGATTCAGATAATAGCTTAGCTTCATGTAGCTCAGTATCTGGGCATCCCAAAAGACTTAATTCTATCATGAAGACATTAATAATATATAGGTGACTACTTCCTTTGCATTCTTCCAAATACCTAGCAACTATGAATTACGCAACTGTCATATAAAGGGATTTTAAAATATTTTAAAAATTGTAACTGTCTAAAGTGAGTAGTTGATTATAGCTAGAAATGGTGGTTTCAATTGTCTTGAGCTCTTTCGTTCTTATGATAGCCAAGGGAAGCAAAAGGGAAGCAATAACCGAACATGTTACTCCTGAAGTTATCTACAGGAAACTACTACAACTTCCCAATAGACATTTCTTTTTGCTTTTCTCATTTCTATTATTTGTTTTTGTTTTTCTTTCAATTGGCTTCTGATACCCACTTGAAGCTAAAAGATCCAGTAATACTTTTTACTTGTTAAGCTCTAATCAGAAAACAAAACAAAATGCTTCTCTGAAATCTTCTAAAATATAGGTGTTTACTTTTCAACTAATTTTGAAGTAAAAATTATGTTTCTGTCAACAATATTCATTTTTCTTAACTCCTAAATTATAAATTCATGTAGACAAAGATAATCATCTTTGATTATATTTTAAACTTACCATTTGACTTAAAAACAACTTTTTACAAAGTGCCAGAGCTTCTTATATCAGATTTACTTAGACCATCATGAATTACAAGCTTATACCACCAGACACTTAATTATATTAAAATATGTTGCACTATGAATTTGGCTCTATGCTCTGAAGATTTCATCCGTGAATAAACAAATTTCTGAGTACCTATTATGTGTTCTTTTAATTTTTATTTTTGCATAGAAGACCTGGGAAGTAGGTCAGAAGTTCAGGGAGTGAGAGAATATACCAGAGACAGAATGGGGAGCAGAACAGACAATTTACTGAAATACACTGCTAAGGGGAGCAGGGCCATGTAGGTGATAGCATGAGACTTAACCCATAGGCAACAAAAGGTAGTTATTCATTCCAACAATGTAGGGAGTTCTTTTATATAATTAAAAAAATTATCTCACTGGACATGTCTTAGTACAAGTATTTTGGAGGATATTTATTATAGGTGGATTGGTCATGAAATTATAAACTAATTTTTATATTAGTTTATATATCAAATTTACTGTTGATACACTTAAATACAGAACAACTTTAAAAAGTACAGTTCTTGCATGATGGCATGTGTATCAGAAGTTCAACAGGAACTAACCTTCAAAAAAATATATCTGTGGAAAAACTTTTAAATGAACACAATTTCAAAATAATTTTTAATATATTTAAATTATATCCATTCTGGGACTAGTAGCAACATTTTTTTGAGCAACATTTTTTGGCTCACTGTAAGATATTGTTTTGGAAGTCTGTAAATTAAGCAACTGTTTCTGATGGTATGCATCATTTTCCTGATCAGCTTGTTCATCTAGAGATTGTCTTATACTGTCCTTTAATTTGTCAATTCCTTCTCCAGTAATTGCAGAGATAGGGATGATGTGTTGGAATTCCATGGTCCTTTCTGGAATCATATTTTTTTCAAATAAATGTAAAAAGTCTGAAACAAAGAATACAAAACTTAAGTTTTCATGTTTTTGAAAATAAGTCAAAACTACAAGGAAACTTGGGATTTTTAATTCCTTTTTCCATTTCTCTGATAAATTCTCAAGCCTTTTGCTAATGATAATGGGAAGGTTCTTAGCACCAGACAGATGCTTAGTAAATATTTAGTAAATTTCTTTGTTTACAATTTTTATGTATGTCTTGTACTTCATTGTATTATTTCCTGTAAAGTCCCCACCACCAGTTTATCTGTAAATGATCACTATAGTCCCTTGTGCTCTTCTCCCCCGTTTTGACCCCTTTCCTTCCCCACCCTCGCAGAATATCTCTTATTTATGGTTGCTTACTAGTTATGCTGTTTTATTATTATTACTTTTTCCTGATCCCTGATTTGGTTCCCCTATACTCCTCCTATAAGTGAAATCATTCTATTTTTCTGTTTCCTTCTTGTTTGACTGCTGAATACTTGTTAAATTACTATACTTAAAACCAAATTAAATATAAATAAAAGATGAAAGAGATTAGATAAGCCAACATGGAGCTTAATTCTGAGATTCATATGCTCCTAAGAAAATCCAGAGGCTAATCGGAATGATCAATTTGGGCATTATATTTTGTTTGATGACAATCCAGAATAGCTACAAACTTCTAAGTTAAACTCCCTTCTGCTACCTCAACTGAAAATGTCCTTTTCTGCATATCCGACAAGCAAGTAGATCCAATGACTTTAAGGAATCTAACTATTTTCCAGGAGCATTTATGTCTCAATGTAAAAATTTTTATCTCAAGGATAGCCCCAATATGTAAACTACATAGGGGAAGGATTTTTGAGAGGAAAGAAAGGATCTTCTGGTGTCATCCACTGGTCCTAGTACACTATAATTTATTTTCCTTAATTTTATTGCAAGGATAAAAACAGAGAAATTATTATTTAAAATGGAGAAAGTACCATTTAAACCCTTTTGGCATTTACTTCCTACTTTTCCTCATTTTAATAAGTCATTTACTAACCTCAGCAAAATGAAAACATCAGCACTGTAGAATAGTGTTCTGCGAATGTAATTTCCAAAACTGGGGAGGGTTCCTTTAAGTTCTTTTACAAAAAGTGGTTCATTTTTTAACAAATTTCAAGCAAATAAATCTCTTAGGAGTAACAGAATCTATCATTCATTGTGACATACATATAAACACCTCAATTGTTTTTAGGTTTTAGAAGATCTGTCTATTTCGGAGATCAATAAAGAGGACACTGCAAAGATAAGATACCTATTGGAACTATTAATTCTGTTTTCAAATTTTTGTTGTACTAGGGGATGAAGTTCTAGAACTTGTGATATGCATTTAAGTGAAAGACTTTACAGGTAGATGCTTTTTTTTTTAAATTCTGACTCAAATCCCATTAATTCTTACATCCACTTTAAATTTTACTTTTACATGAAGACTAACTTTCTTTAATCTTTCTTTTCTTTTGTCTCTTACTATTCACGTCATTTATTTGAAACCTTGGAATTATTATAATATTATTTAAATGATATGTGTTCTTTCTTCAAATATACATATTTTTAAAGAGTAGCAACTATCAGTTTTCTTTCCACTGATTACTATACTTAAAACTCTTGGTACATAACAAGTTTTCAGTAAATCGTTTACCTTTAGGATTCTGGAGTTGGTTCATCAGTATATGGAATTTATCTTGGGCATTTGGCAAGTCCATTTTATTAACTGCTAGAAGTGCAGGTTTTGTCTGAAGGCCCTCTTTGTACAACTCTAACTCCTTTAAATAAAAAAGAGGAAAAAAAGTAATTGTATTAAAATATTTATATAATCTACCTACTTGGTAATGTGTTTTTTTACTTTATAGACCACAGTAATCTACAGTCCACTCACATCTCTAATACAATAAATCCCAACAATCACAAAACTAATTAACAAAGGAAATTCAGAAAATGCTTCCTAGTTAGTTCATGTGTTAATATTTTAGTTCACATGACATCTTGATATAGTTATGACTTTGTACCTACAGTCATATGTGGACTTCTATTAAGCAAATTAATGAATGCAGGAGTGAATAATAACAATCTGATGTTATACCTATATTCTTCTTGGAGATAGTACATGTGCTTAGGAGTAAATCTTTGTGACCATAGATTAGGCAATAGTTCCTTCGATGAAGTACCAAAACTATAAGCAAACAAAAAATAAAGGTATTTCATCAAAATTTAAAAGTGTGTGTTTCAAAGAGTATCATAAAGAAAGTGAGACGACAACTCAGAATGGGAGAAAATATTTTGCAAATAATGTAACTAATAAAGGGCTTGTATACATAATATTAGGAACATAATATTAGGAACTCTTATAATTCAACAAAAAGAACAAACATTCCAACTAAAATATGGGCAAAGAATATGACTAGCCATCTCTCCAAAGACATACAAAGACATACATACAGCCATTTGTATGGCTGTCATTAGTCACTAGACAAAGCAAATCAAAACCATAATAAAATGCCACATTATCACTGCCAAACCACAATAAAATGCCACATTATCGCTGCCAGGATGGCAAAAATTAAAATAGATAATAATAAATGATAACAATGATGTGGAATCCTCATAATACTGGGGCTGTAAAATGGTGTAATGATACAGCCACAGTGAAAAATAATATGGCAATTCTTCAAAATGTCAAAAGCATGGTTAATATATTACCTATCAATCCACTCCTAGGAATTATATGTACCCATGACAAATGAAAAGATGTTCATATAAAACCTGTATATAAATGCTCCCAGCATTATTATTCTAATGGGAAAAAAGTCAATGAAAACAGGATATTCAAAATCCTAGAGGTAAGCAACCTCTCAGTTGCTTAGAAATGTATTAGACAGCAAACATATGGCTGAATAATAGAATTTAGGGCAGAGACAGACTTGCCAGGCAGGGATGAACCTTGCCAGATTATATAAACAATGTTCACATTAGACTTTAACCAAATAGCAATGGGGACCATCAAAGTGTTTTAGGCAAGGAACAATGATCAGCTTTGCTCTTTTATAAAGGTCATGCTAGCTGCCACATAAAAACACACTAGAGGGCTCTCCCTGGTGGTGCAGCGGGTTGAAACAAAGCACTAAGAAGCTAAAGCCACTTCACGAGTTTGATCGCCACCTGCCCCAGAGGTGATCCACATGGCGTGGCAGACCTCTCCTGATGTGCCCGCTGCTTCCCTCAGCAGTGTACTTCGTCTATTTCCCTGTTCTGCTCCCTACTCTGTCTCTGGTCAATCCTCTCACTGTCCCTGCACCTCTGGAGCCTGTACCCCAGTTCTGTATGCACAAATAAATAAATCTTTTTAAAAAAATACACATTAGAGAAGACAGATTGGATAGGGAAAGCAGACAGAAGGGACTTAACAACTATAACAATTATAGCAGTGAGAAATGAAGACAAGTAGATGGATTTCAGAAGGATTTAGTATATAAAACCACCTGGGCTTGAACTGGTTAGAAAAGGAAAGGCTGCCACCCAGATTTCTAATTTGCATACTCAATAAAGTTCTGAGAAAGGCTAGAGAATTTTTTTTTTTTTAAATGAGCTCAGTTTTATGTATGTTAAGTTTGAGGGCACAGATCCAATTAAAGACGCCCAATAGGAAGCTGGTCTAAAGCACAAAAAAAAAATTTGGTTATCAGATAATGATTTGTCAATAGTATGTGAACAATATCTGAAAGCTACTTAAGGGGTGAGGAGAAAAGAGTGTAAGAAGTAGGTAGAAAAACAGAGAGGTAAAACCAGCTTATGAAGTTAAGAGTAGACAATATTTCAAGAAATAACCAATGCTCAAAGTTCAAGCAATATAAAGTCTGAGAAGGGATAGTAGAGCTTTACTGATTATAATAATTTGAGGAACAACTAGTTAAAGCACAGAACTATGAAGCCACTATCATAGCCACTGCAGCACAAGTTTGATTCCCAGCCAGGGAGGTGACCCACATGGCAAGGCAGACCTCTCCTGACCTGCCCACTGTTCTCCTCAGCAATATATTTCAGTCCATCTGCCTGTTCTGCTCCCCAATCTGTCTCTGGTGAATCTCACCTTCTGCACCTCTGGCCTGTGCCCTAATTCTGTATGCATAAATAAATAAATCTTTAAATAAACAGATAAAGGAGATTAAGTATATATTTAATTATTATATGTTAATTCATATAGTTCTACTTGCCTACATACTAGATTAGATGCATCATACACTGAAACACAAGACCTACTTTTGCAAGCAGTATTATAGTTTCAAAGGCAGTTCTGTATTCAGTTTTGGAAGAAAGCTGAAAACCAGAAATATCGACCTAAAAAAAAGGAAAGAGTCTTTAACATAAGAAACAGCTATACATTTCTGTGTTTTTGAAATGTCTTAATTCTCTCAAGCTAAAGCAATTTCTTAATATATATCAATAATTTAAAAATGTAAAATCAGAGAAATTGAAGTGGGACAATTTTTCTGATAAAATGTCAATCATTACTAAAATGAAAAAACAGTATAAACAATTTACACTGATACAAACAATCGCACACATAACTAGAGTGCCAAAGAAAAGAGATACCAAATATATCAAAAACCATAAGGAATTAAACCTTGACATACAAAATTATATCTGATATAATTAAAAATTCCACTTCTTGCTTTTTATTACAAATTAAGATTATTTACTGTATTTGACTCCCCATCTAAACAGACTTAGTGGACTAAATATGCTCTTACTTTACATTTAAATCTTATTACTATAAAAAAGATATATAGGAAAAACGAATTAGTTGATTTTCATACTCATTTGAACATCACATTGGTAGATATATGACTTACAACAAAAAGTAGTTGTTTGGTTCTTTCTATATGCTTTAGGAATTTGTGGCCCATTCCTTTGTTCATATGTGCTCCTTCTATTAAACCAGGAAGATCAGCCACTGATATCTAAAACAAAGTAAAAAAAGATCAGCCACTGATATCTAAAACAAAGTAAAAGATTTGATAAAAGAATATATGAGAACCACAACTATGATCATATTACCTAATTTTCATATTTCAAATATAAACAATTCCTAATTTGCGATTACCATAGTTTCTTTGTAAAGCCAATATACATTTACAGCAAAATCAACGTATTAAGAATCAAAATCTTTGTTCATAAAAATGAATTTCATTTTTAATACAACAGTTTAGTAATTTGGGGGATTAGTTTAACATTCACTAATTACATAAATTCTCTTTGGAATCCTATATATTACATTTTCAATGAGCTTTTACCAACTTGCAACTTTAAAGTCTGAATTCTTAAAAGTTTACAAGGATTTTCGTAGAGTAGACATTTAAAAATCGGTCCTATAATTTAAGATGGACATGCAATGAAAGCAAACAAAAATTAAGTATATAAAGAACATAAAAGCTGTGGTTATAAACCAGATCTAATCTAGAAGAACATCCTCAACCAATGCAATCCTGAGAAAAAAAGGCCACTAGTATATACACCCAGATTTCAATGTATACAACAAAACAATGCTAATCAAAACAGTATGGTAACAGAATAGAAATAGACACACAGCCCACTGGGATAAAACTGAGAGGCCCTGAAGTGATTCCACTTATCAGCAAAGTTTTTTATGACAAAGGAGTGGGGAATATACAATGGAGGAAAGACTCTTCAATAAATGGTACTGAGAAAAGAACTAGTATGTGCAAAAGAATGAAATGAAACCACTACCTCATAGCATACACAAAATTAAACTAAAATGGATCAAACAGTAGGATGTAAGAACTCCAATCATTAAAATACATAGAAAAAGAAACATAGGTAAATAACTCTGAAACATTGGCTTTTTTGGAGACATGACTGCAGTGGCAAGGGAAATAAATGCAATTTTAACAAATGGGACTACATCAAATTAAAAAGCTTTACACAGTAAAAGAACTATCATTAAAATGAAAATACACTGTACTAAATGGGAGAAAGTTTTTGTGCATCATACATCCCACAAGGGGCTAATAACTAAGACCTACAAGAACTCACACAACTCAACAAAAGAAAACTGTTCTCCAAAGATAGCATACTGATAGCCAACAGGCATATGGAAAATACTCATTACTTATGATCAAAGAAATGCAAATCAAAACTAAAATGATATAGCACTCCTGTGAGAATGGTCCATAATGAAACTATGAAAAACAACAAGTGCTGGTGAGAGTGTGGAGAAAAAGGAAACCTCATACACCATTGGTGGGAATATAGACTGGTTCAGCTCCTATGGGAAAGTAGTAAGACTTCTCAAAATATTAGAAATAGATTTACCATATGAACCATCAATTCTAGTCCTAGGTACCTATACAAACAATGCAAAAATTTTAATTCAAAGGAATACATGCACTCCTATATTCACTGCAGCACTATTTAAAATAGCAAAATTATGGCCATACCTAACTGTCCAAAAGCAAGAGTAGATTAAAAGAAGTGGTATAGGGCCCTCCCTGCTGGCGCAGCAGGTTAAAGCACAGCACCAAGAAGCTAAAGTCACTTCACATGAGTTCAATCCCTGCCTGCCCCAGAGGTGCAGCAGACCTCTCCTGACCCGCCTGCTGCTCCTGTCAGGTGTACTTCCTCAGTCTGCCTGCTCTGCTCCCCACTCTGTCTCTGGTGAATCCTCTCACTGCCCCTGCACCTCTGGCCTATACCCTAGTTCTGTATGCACAAATAAATAAATCTTTATATATATAAAAAAGGTGTGGTATATATTAGAATATTGTTCAACCATTAAAAAAAAAGAGAGAGATGAAATCTTGGCATTTTCAACAATATGGAGAGACCTGAAGCTAGTTATGGAAGGTGAAATAAGTCAGAAGGACAAATAACAGATGATTTTACTCATATGTGGACTACAGAGAAAACGAGGAGTGGGACACCAAAACAAACCTAGAAATCTGTGGAAGCCCTCCTTGGTGGCACAGCGGGTTAAAGCACCACACTACAAATCTAAAGCCACTTCCGCATGAGTTGGATTCCCAGCCAGGAAGGTGATCCACATGGCATGGCAGACCTCTCCTGACACTCCTGCCGCTCTCCTCAGCAGTATACTTCGTCAATTGGCCTGTTCTGCTCCCCACTCTGTCTTTGGTGAGTCCTCTCACTGCCCCTGCACCTCTGGCCTGTATCCCAGTTCTGTACTCATAAATAAATAAATCTTAAAAAAAAATCTAACTGTGGAATAGAGGTTTCAAGATGAGGAGGGAACCAAGGGTGTAGGGAGCCAGTGTTCTAAGGTTGTTAATGCTCTGGCAATAGGTTTGGTGTGAACCAATCTATACTGCTATATCATCTACAGTACTATAACCCAGTTACTCTAATATAAAATAATTTTTTTAGAAGTTTATTACAGATTTTTTCACTACAATAATACTCAGCATAATTTATTTGATCATGTTTTCACTTGTAAGATAAAATCTTGCTATTTCTTTCTAACACTGCAGAAACATTTGAATATTACAAAGTTTAAATACGAAAAACAAGTACTTTCACTTCTAACCAAGCATCTCATTTTAAAAATACCTGTTTGAAGTCATTATACATAATCTTTCCAAGTTCAGGTTTTAATGTTGTAACTGAAGGAGAAAAAAAAACACACAACAATAAATTAAGGTTAGAATAATTAACTCTCAAATTTGTTTAAGCATTATGTATAAAATAAACAATATTTCTTTTCTGTGAGCAATTTAATTTAGATTTTCTCACTTATTGAAATCGAAGATAAAACTGTCTTTGGTTTTAATATTGTATACTTGGAAAATGACATATTTTTATATCTTTATAGGCCTCAGTCTAATTAGTGAATCTCGAAGTTTCTCTATTGCATTTTAAAGAGCATGATAAAGATGTCAGGGGTAAGAATTTAGCTATCTATTACTGGGTCTGTAGTGAAATTTGTTAAAACTTTCTCATTCAGTTTTGTTAAGCCTCACCAATTCTGCCTCATCTTCTTAGGACTTTTTACTAGCTTCTTATTCCTATCTCAAGAGTCTCCTAATACTATAACAGGAGATATTAACCATGACATTTATAACAGTCCAAAATTAACTCCAATTCATTAAATCGAATTTTAGAATGCCTTCATTTTACAGTTATGAGGTTGATGTCATTCGATGTCTTCTTGTTTAATGACTACAGATATTCTATCATATCATTTATTATAGTCTAGTTACAATAGTCGACTATCTTTTCTTCCCAGGCCTATTCATGTCCCACAGCAATCCATTTTCTTTTTTATATGCAGAGAGAACTTTTTGAAAAGTATATTGAATCACTATTCCTTGCTTAAAAAGATATCAACTGCTTCTAAAATAGAAAAATCTTGAACTTAGTTTAAGAATTTAATGGTCACCAGAAGATATCAGGGGAGAAGGAAGAGAGGCTAAAGAATAGCAGTGGGGGTGTTAAACTAGTGGCATGGTGGAGGGTGAGTGCAACATGTACACACACGGAAGAACAAAAATGTAACCCCCAAGATAAAATTTTTTAAATGATAAAAAAATAAAAATTGGTATCTTACTTGATAAAACAAGATATAAAGTCAAATAAAGCCTATTTTGTCTATGACATGGCTTCTACATTTCCAGTCTCATCTTGATGTCCTCATGTTCTCAGATACACAAATCTACTCACTGCCACCACAGAACCTGTGTATAATAATTCTTTTTCTGTGAAAGACCTTTCACCGCCACTATCTGTCACTGATTAACTCATATTTATTTTTCCTGTCTTAACCCTGGCATCACATAATCTCTATATTTTAATAGAACCATATATTTCCTTATATTCATTATGGTATTGTGCCTTTACCCACTAGTCTGCAAGTTTGATAAAAGTCAGAATTGAATCCATTCCTGCTTACTAGTCCTTTTAATCCCCGAATCTATTTTGGTTAGCAGAATTAAATACTTGTTAAATGAATGATGGAATTCATCTCTGCCTTCCTAGTATTTACCACATTGCTTGATAAAGGAAGGTGCTTATACTACCATAACTAAACCAAGTAAATGATTATACAACAGATAACTAAAGGCAACAAAGTAGTAGGAATTATGCTGAAGACTGCAGAGGTTTCAAAGGTAATTGGCAAACGTAGGTGTATTGTGTGAAAAGATTTTAAAACTAAGGTTACTCTCAAAGTTTCTATATTCAGAAAAAGATTTGTCTTTTAAAATTTACCTCTACACATTAAAATATACAACTTATACTTACATGCATAATCTGCAACTTCAGGTTTTGCATGAGAAATCTGACTTAACAAAGAAGATTTTCCAGCATTTGGGAATCTGAAATGAAAAAATAAAACTATATAAACAATAAATATTATTATTATTAATACTTGCAATCTTTGAATTCAGAACACTTCACAGGAAGGGCTTAATGCTCTAAATACTTATAGGATTAGAGTAGAATATAGGAGCCTCTCTGGTGGCACAAGTCTCAGCACTATGAAGCCATTGAGGTATGAGCTCCATCCCCAGCCAGGGAGCTAACCCAGGAGACCTGTTTTGCTTGCTGCTCCCCTCAGCAGTGTATTTCAGTCAATCTGCCTGTTCTGTTCCCCACTTTGTCTCTGGTGAATCCTCTCACCCACTGCACCTCTGTCCTGTACCCCAGTTTTTGTATACACAAATAAATAAATCGTCAAAATAAACTTCAAAACTTCTAAGAATAAAATATGCTTATGAAAGCGAAAGACACTCATTCTGGACATTTGTCTCAATACTTAGATATGAAAACAGTGAAGATATTTCAGTATTGAGAAAGTAAGTAAGTTATATTTTCAAAAACTTAAGTATCATAGAAGAAGAAATAAAAATACTTGTAATTTGCTTTTTGTAGCTAAACACTGACAAGCTATTACTTGTTTTATGGATTAAAAAAATAGCAAACAAGCAGCTCCTCTGTCCACCTGTGCCTATGCAGATTCTTCTTTCCCCCAATTCTCTACCTCTGCAGGGCAGCAGGTGACCTGTACTATGCATGGGACTACAACCATGCAGGCCTCTCTCTGCAAACCTGTTCCTTCTGGGGCAGCTCTTCTAG
>NW_004567106.1:7179334-7201249 GCF_000260355.1 Condylura cristata | reverse complement strand
GCAATTTTATTTTTAAAGAAATGGGGTCACTTTTCCTGTAGAGTTTCTCTTTCACAATCTGTATTTTTTTTATTCAGACACCCCTTTGATGTCATTTAATATGTTCCCCTGCCCTGGATTTTCTATAAATCAGTAAGATATAAAGCTTTGATTAGATTCAGGATTCTTTTTTTCCCTGAGAGATGTTTGGCCTTCTTTTTAAATTGAATTATATAAGTTGAACACCTCTCAAGGTTACACTGCAATTTTCTCAACTAATTTCCTGTTGTTTGGCATTTAGGCTATTCCCAATATTTCTCTATTATATAGATTGTTGCAAAAATCCATATAGCCGAGGGCCCTCCCTGGTGGCGCAGCAGGTTAAAGCACAGCACTAAGAAACTAAAGCCACTTCAGCATGAGTTCCATCCCCGCCTGCCCTGGAGGTGACCACATGGCACGACAGACCTCCCCTGACCCGCCCACTGCTCCCCTCAGTAGTGAACTTTGTTGACCTGCCCGTTCTGCTCCCCACTCTGTCTCTGGTGAATCCTTTCACCCTCTGCATTTTTGGCTTGTACCCCAGTTCTGTATGAATCAATAAATAAATCTTTAAAAAAAATCCATATAGCCGAAAGACACATAGTGACATTATCCTACCTTTGAAAGGTAGGATTAATAAGCAACTAATATTTTTCCTTTCTGTAAATGATATTTGTTATTTGCCTGATATTTTTTCAAAAAATTTAAACACTGCAGTGACTACCCCTGAACCTTTACACATACCTTTAAACTTTTAGTGGAGATAAGAAATACTGGATTAAAATATATGCTCTTTTTAAAGGCTTTGATTTGATTACTAAATTTACCTCCAGAAAGATCCACCATGCATGAAAAAAAGAAATGGGTGTCACTTAAGGTATGATTTTCTAAATTTCATTTAGATATTTTCATTACATTTATCCAACAAAAGGGAAAGTAAATTGGTACAGCCACTATGGAAAATAGTATGATGATTTCTCAAAAAAATTAAAATAGAGCTACAATATCATGCAAAAATTTCACTCCTGGGTATTTATCTGAGGAAAACAAAAGCACTAACTTGAAAATATATAAGCATCCCCATCACTGCAGCATTATTTACAACACAAAGACATCAAATATTAGTGTCCATCAGGGTATGAATGGATAAAGAAAATATGATTAACTTTTATACACACACACATATATACAGGTATTTACATGGATAGTGTGATATTATTCAGCCATAACAGAAAGCTATCTTCCCATTTGCAACCATATGGATGGATCCTGAGGGCTCCCACTGGATACCTCAGCTCACAGTGAAGCGGAAAAGCTGATAGAACCATTGGTACTACTAGGTGCAGTCTCTGGCCAATTTCAGAAAAGCCACATTTCAACATAGCATATGTTAGACTATTGTAATGATCATTATATATACAATATAATATTATGTTGTAAACCTGAAAGTAATGTTAGTCAATCATAGCTTTAAAAAAAATTATGTGACAAATATTTGAACACTGACTTGTTACAAGGAATACCGTAGGCACCAGATATAAAGCAAAGGAGGAGAGTGAGAGAAGGGGTGAGATGGAGCTGGGGAAAGAGCAAAGGACTATGGAAGGACTATGGGGGCTTTGGTGGGGGATGTTCCTGAAAGGGAGGATCTTGATTTTAATTTCAAATTCACTTCTGAAAATCTTAGCAGTTCATGACATGCAGTCTCCAAAAGGTTGGCAATATAATGATGATGACAGCAGCCATCATTTACTCACTGAACTTTCCTAAATCCAATCCAGGCAAGGAATGTGTTATGTTGCAAATGTATCTTACTCATCAACAACATTTTAAATTGAGAATTAGTGCCAACTACTAATTAAGATGAGAAAACAAAGATTCAGAAAAATATATTTAACTTAACTCAGACTCTCCAGCCAACCTTCAGAAGATTTGAGATACTAACCCAAATAGTCTCACTGGAGTCCTCAATCCCTAATATAACAAAACTTTATTACTCAGTTTTGTTAGGCTCATTTTAGTATGTGAAGGCATCCCCATAGAACTTGAAGCACATTTTTATACCAAATGAGACTGTAAATAGCTGGATTCTGTCTTACCCATAAAATCCTATTAAGCTCATAATATTCCTGCAAATAGCTAGTATTATATAACCTATGTTTTGTAATCATAATTTTATTTATATATATATATATACACATATTTAAAGATTTACTTATTTACTCATACAGAACTGGGGTACAAGCCAGAGATGCAGTGGGTGAGAGGATTCACCAGAGACAGAGTGGGGAGCAGAACAGGCAGATCAATGATGTACACTGCTGAGGGGAGCAGCAGGCGGATCAGGAGAGGTCTGCCTTGCCATGTGGATTTCCTCCGGGGCAGGCGGGGATCGAACTCATGCGGAAATGGCTAAAGCTTCTTAGTGCAGTGCTTTAACCTGCTGCGCCACCAGGGAGGGCCCCATAATTATATTTTATTAAATAAATTAAATATGAAATGTTTGAATGCCAGGATCCTGTTTTCCTTATTATAACTTCAGCTGGAATGGAGCTACTGGGAGATCTAAGTCACTGCTGATAAGAAAAGACAAGGAAAGAAGTAGGATAAAGACAGAGTGAGACAGCTAAAGAGCTGTCTGAAGAGATGAAAAGAGCTTAGAAGAAGTTAAGGGAAGGCAAGGAAAAGACCTGGCAGTCTGGAGAAGTAGGTTGCAGATTGGCAAGGAAGGAGAAATGTAATGTTGATGTTTTTTCTTACTTTATCTAATACATATTTTGCTATCTAACTTATTCCAGCTGGTGTCAATACTACAAGTCCTCCAGTGAAATAACAATGATTGACAGAAGAATGGAGGTAGGTGAAAGAGGACAGTGTCATAAAATATGTAGTACCACAAATAGATCCTAAGTAAAGCATGATGGATAGGGAGTCATAGCAAGAGCCAGCTCAGTGATCAATAGTGAAGAAGTCTGATATCTGAGACTTCTGTAACAACCTTTAGTCATCTGATTAATGGTAACTCATGACCTGTATTAATACTTGTAAGAGTATCTCAATCACTGCTTCCCCTTTTTATTTCTTTCTATATACTTTTATGATGTGGTTTGTTTGGATTTCTAATTTTATTCCACAATAACTGGTTACACTTTTTCCTCTTCTTATACTACTAAACATGATTGATTTTTTTTCATTCTTTATTCATTCTCAAACATTTTCACTTGTCTGTTTGTTATGATCTTTGGCAAAAGAGTAGTAGCTATGAAACTGTATGTTGGCAATATGAAAATAACTACCTGTAGTAGAATATTTTCAAAATATATAATCACAAATTCCATAAAATAAAGTTGGTTCCAAATTACTACTTCCATTAATTTCCTATTCACAAGCTATCTGTCCAAAAATATTAAAAATTTAAATGATACTTACCCCACTAGGCCTATATCAGCTATAAGTTTAAGATCAAGGTGAATAATTCGTTTCTGGCCTTTCAATGGTAAGAAATTTGTAAGCAATTTACCACCAAGGCCTCCTTCAGCTACCAAAAGTCTGTCTTTTTCTTTATTGAGTTCTCCTTAAAAAGAAAAATTAGAGTATGCGATAGTAAGTGGAGGTAATCATTAGTGATTTTTGTTGCAGAAATAGATACCAGAAAAATCCAATTCACAAATCCAAATAGAAACATAAAATTATGTTCCTATTAAAAATCTGATCTTGGGCCCTCCCTGGTGGCGCAGCGGGTTAAAGCACAGCACTGAGAATCTAAAGCCGCTTCCACATGAGTTTGATTCCCGCCTGCCCCGGAGGTGACCACATGGTGTGGCAGACCTCTCCTGACACGCCCGCTGCTCCCCTCAGCAGTGTACTTCGTTGATCTGCCGGTTCTGTTCCCCACTCTGTCTCTGGTGAAGCCTCTCACCGCCCCTGAGCCTCTGGCCTGTACCCCAGTTCTGTTGCACAAATAAATAAATGTTTAAAAAAAAAAATCTGATCTTGAAGAAACAATTTTAAGTGATTGAAAGAGACTACTTAAATGTTTTAAAACCAAGTAAATGCTCTTTAAAATAATTTGAAATCTAGCAGTTAATTTTAATATCTTTTATTTAAAGTTTTAAAAAGTACTTTTATAAATCAACAATTGAAATTGTAATTTGTTTTAAAAATTCAAGACTCAAGAAAATTATTCCCCAGTGTCCAATTTTTCATGACCTTAGAATCTAAGGTACACTTACCTATAATTTTACCATTTTCATCAGTTACTGAGATTCCTACAGGTACAGGAATTTCACAGTCTTTTCCTTTGGAGCCTTTTAGTGCACTAACCCTACAAAAAATTAAGCCAAATTAAAGTGACAACAATCCACTAAATGGGATAACTTATATTCAAACAAGTTTAATGATTTACCAAGGAAACTATCAACCAACTCTTCTAATGGAGATGTTAAATAGTCAAATACTGGGGGAAAAAATAATTATCCTTAATTATTTATTCGTATTTAGGCCATTACATTCCCAAAGAAAATAATACAAATTAATGATTTAAGATACCAAGCTAACCACAGTCACTGTAACTCATAATGAACTAAAATACTGTATACTTGATGATAGAGATAATTGCTATAACACAAATAAAATTCAAATTGTCTTCCACAACACCAAGTCTCTCTTGGCTCTACATTCTGTTTCCTCCCCTGAAATGCTGGTGAATAAAAATATGACACTCAACTCCTTTCTCCTCCATAACCAACTTTCCCTGGTTCATGCACAGAACAAACAATATTGTGATTCTAGAATAGACCACATGGTAAATCACAAAACATTTATTTCAAGGGCTTGCTGGATATGTCTGAAGATACTTTAAATTGCCTTACTCTTCATCCCAGTGCCATATTCGTACTATGATCTTCTCAAAGAATGGTACTATCAACTTAGCATTACTCAAGTCAAAACAGGTGTCATCCTTGATTTTTCAGCTTCTAATACAGCATCATTCATTAAATCTATTTTACTTTCTAACAATATTGAATCCATCCATTTGTGTCAACCAATTCATTCATTCAATCAACTAATGCTGAGTATTTTACTATGTGTCAATCATGCACTAGATGTCTGAGATAAAATGGTCTAAATGAGTATGTTCCCTGCCCTCATGAAAGTTACCACAGTCTCACAGGAGAACAGATGTTAGTCAAACACATGAAAAATGGAAAATGACAATTGTGGCAAGTCATATTAATGACAGCCTACATTTTTGTGTGGGGTATGAGAATTCAGACCTTTTGAGGGAAATCAGCAAAGTCTTGAGTTTTTAAATCTAAGGGATCAATAGATTCCAGTTGGGCAGATGGGAGAAGAAAGCATTGTAGGAATGATAACATGAAGAAATATACAGTGATAAATATCAGCTGAAGACACTATAAAAAAGGCAAGTATGGCTGAGATTTATCAAACAGGGTAGACTTTGATTCAGACTATCATTTTTGAAATATTGTAGTATTTACCAACTGATCTCATCTCCAGATTCAGTCACCTCTAATTATTCTTAATTTAGCTACCTCTAGAATGATTTTTCTAAAACACCAGTTTATAAATGTCAGCTGACTATTTAAAATCCTTCAATATTCCCTATCACTCTAAGATAATATTAAACATTCTTTAACATAGTGTATCAGGCTCTTCCTGATCTGGAACACAATGTCTTTATTTCACAAAATGTCACTCTGCTTGTACCACCTTTATGATAGAAATAAACTTATTTCACATACTAGCATGTTCTCTCCTAATCCAGGTCATGTGTATTATATGTATACATACATGCATGTATGAACATTCACACACACACACCACTGCCAACACAACTTTTCCTGCCTTGACTTCTAGTAAAGTCCGAAGTGCCTTTCAAGGCATGGTTCAAGCACCATTTTCAAAATACAGGTAAGCTGAGGAAAATATTAATTTCAGAAAACTAGTAACATCTACTAAATCAAAATACTTTGGTTCATCATAACACCATCTCCCAGCTAAACTGATTTATGCTTGCTATAATATCATATACCACTTCAATTACTTTAAAGTTTTTTCTATTATTTCAAAATAGCTCAAAGAAATTTTGAGACGGAAGAAGTACATATTTTTAATAAAAAGTTCACCAATTGTAACGAATAAGAATGAAGATTAAGTCTTGCCCCTATATTCTAAAATATGCAATATAAAATCCCAGATAAACATTCTATTTAAGTCTTTGTTAAAAATTTGAAATTATACATCATCTTTTATATTCAACTAATTAGAACATAGAATGAGGGTAGAACTGTAGCAATTTTAATTCTCAAAAAAATTGTAAAATTTTTTTTTGTTATGTTAGTATGAAAAATCCCACTTTTTCCTACCTGTAACACCAAAATGGACTGTGGGTAGACTATGGGTGGTTTGGTGGTGGTTGTGATGTGATAACATACAGCTGAGAAATGTGAACCTATACCTCTGAATCAAACGCCATTTTGTAAACCAATGTTACCTTACTAATAAAAAAAAAAATAGCATTCTGAACTCAAAACTACTCTGTAATCTTAGTTGAAAGTGTTCTTCATGCTGCAATACATGGGTGTCTACCACCCCGCCTCTATCCTCTTCTTATATCCACTCCCAATTAAATATCTGATGTATCCTACAGTATTGTGACAAATAGATATATTCAAACACTTCCTTGGAAAGAGAGAAGAAAAAAATATATAAAATCTTATCTTTATGTCAACACCTTCTAAAAAATAACAATACAGTGTTAGAGGTCTGATGAAGGGTACTTTGCACTTTGATGGAAGTTTTAAGAATTTATTTCTTCGTATTTCTCATAATGAAAGAATAAGTTGTTCTCATATTTTGAAAGCAATGTAAGTTTCACAAATGATAACTAACACTAACAAAAATAAAGGGAATGTTTTGCTGTCATAGAAGATAAAAATAGGAGCAAAAGGAAGATATTCAAGGGGTCTATCAGTGAAAGTCTTTAAATTTTAAGCATTGCCTATAATATCCTGGCAGATAATGGTTGGTGGTGTAGCGTAGCAATATTGAAATTTGAGAAAGCTTACATAAAGATTACAAAAGATAACTTTAAAAGAAAACATTGGGGATTCATAGCACTTTGTATTTTTAAAGAAGTACAAAAAAAGCCAGCCATTTGGTAGAATAAAAAATGTGAAAGCTCCACAACATTTCTTTCTACCTACAGTTTATCTTGCTTTACTAAAGTTGAATAAATTACCAATTTTATCTTTCAACTTTTTTTTGCCTCCAGAAGAGATTAATGTTATAAAATCAAAAGTCATTCAGTAAATGCTTACCGACTATTTGCTCCTTCTCCAGCCACAAATCTCTTCTTAGGGTATTTGTTTTTAAGTTGTTTTAAAGTCATTTTGTTATTGGCAACAACCCAGACATCACCGCCTTTTCCACCTTCTCCACCTAAACGAGGGTAACCCATTCCACCACTTCCGCCTCTGGTGAAAATTCTTAGGTTATCAACGAAGTTTCCATACTTAAAAGACAGTGAGAGAACATTTGTATAACCAAAGAGCTTCCAAATTATAACTACTTCCTACTTTGCTGTCACTGAGTACCTTATAAAAGTCACTCAATAGTCACTTTCTATAGCCAAATTCCAACTACCTTCCTGTTTGACCTCCCTTCCCCAGTTGAATAACTGATAAAAATATTAATTGTCCTACTTATCCAACTCTCCCTGAGATTGGCCCACTTTTCAATCTTGACTTTCTCTCTGTGGGTGCTCTCTGCCTGTAGCATTAGTTATCACCTAAATGAGATATTTCCTCTAATATTTTGGACATCTCCAACAGGACATCAGCTTAACTAAAACAACCAAGTGAAAGATCTGTATTTAATTTGTTCTTAACATAGTAGCTGAAAGGATAATAATCACCCCAAATACATTGCATTAAACATGTATAATCATGACACAAATATGTATAAAAATGGCAAAAACAAACTTTTCCCCAGATAAATTGTTCCTCTATTTTTCTCTCAAATGATGGAACCACAGTTTATCTAGTCATTGAGTACACCTACGTATGGAAACTTTGAACAAACCTGCTTCTTTCTGTAAAGGTTTTCCTTTCTGATTCAAATGTCATAGTATCTTCACCATCACATTAATTCATTTTGGTGTTCTTTTAGAGTCCTTTTAGTCTTTCAGTGCTCAATCATTTCTTCAACACATCCTTTCTTGTTCTATTCATTTCTTATTGTACTTTGAGCTATTTTTCTGTAAATGGATCTGATCTCTGGTTGATCCCTTACTCAACACCCAACCATGGTTTTTTGTTTGTTTGTTTGCTTTTTGCTGTTTATTACAGAAAGTCTAAAATTCTGGGTATTATACTCAAAGCTCTTAACCTACCCTTCGAGTTTCATTTTCACTCACTGAATCCTTTTCTTCCTCTTTGCTCTGTCATAATATATTCTCATGTCTCCACAGTCCCATTTGTTCTTTTCTAACATAAAACTCCTAAATGTATTTTCTGATGTTTCTCTCAATTCCTTTTTTTTTTTAAAAGATTTATTTATTTATTCATATAGAACTGGGGTATAGGCCAGAGGTACAGGGGGTGAGAGGATTCACCAGACAGAGTGGGGAGCAGAACAGGCAGATGTACTGAAATCAAATGCTGAGGGAGCAGCGGGGTGGTCAGGAGAGGGTTGCCACACCATGTGGGTCAGCTCCCTGGGTGGGGATGGAACTCAAACTGCAGTGGCTGCAGATAGCTTCATAGTGTTGTGCTTTAATCAGCTGCACCACCGGGGAGGGCCTCTCTCAATTCTTTGAATCAGCACTCACTGCTGACTTTTCTGTGTTCTTTCAGCAATTAAATTCTCTCTCTATTATTACATCTGTTACATTTCTTATTGTATTTTGTATTTACTTCTGTTTCCCTCACTAAGTTAAGAACTTGCAGCCAAGATCCTATGTATTAAGCTTCCAGACCAGCAAAATTCCTTACAGAGTAATCTCTCAAACTTAATATCTTTACTTCCTGGGTCATCAGATTATCAAGAACATCTGGGAACTTTTTTCCAAATACAGACACTCTACTGACCTTTCTGATAAGAAGAGAGGTTGAGGGTGGGTGAGCCAGTAAGTATATTTGGCTAAAATTTCCTTGGTAATTCTGAGTCAGTCTAGATCTGAGATTGCAGTGGACAGGATAGGAATACAGCAAAGATGCAAAGCATAGGTTGCCATTTGAGTAGGCAAATGCATGTAGTCATGAAATAGTGTAAAGAAAGAGAATGGAAGGAACTTAAGATCTAACCTAATATGAACGTAAGATCTAACTAGAATATTATTTCCTGGGTGAAGTACTTATGTTTGTCTGAGAGGCTACACAAAAAATGTATCACAAGTAGAATGCAGAAATAAAGACTCCCCTGGCAAACAACACTGAATGGAAGTGTTCATGGCAGTAAAGCTACACAAGCAACTTTTAATTACCTATCTACAAAGAAACGGTAATTTACTTTTTAATTGAGGATTAGTTACCTCTAAGTCTCTTCTTTTGACTAGCCTCTTTAAAATAGGTAGATAAAGTATAATTTCACTCAAATATTATGACCCATGTCTTTCCTCTGTTGAAAAGAACACTCCTATTTTTAAAGATCCATTCAATGTGTGACACATCCTATATGGCTCTAGAGTCATCAGATTCAGAGGTTTTTAGAAACCAAATTTTAAAATACCTTAATCTTGTCTTTAAAGTAGTGACAAAACTATGACACTGGTAGGTTTCAGAAAACATTTAACAAAGAGCCCAGTAGGGCTCTTAAAGAGTTAAAAAGCAAAACAAAAACTGAGGCAACTGTAAATTTCTTACCAAAACAGCTCTTAAAGCCGGCACTACACACACACACAATCTGACTTCCCGTAAGGCTAGAGAATGACATATTTTTGTTCCGTTCCCTGATGAAAATCGTTTTTTAGAAAGCTTTTAAAACAAGGCCCTCCCAGGTGGCGCAACAGGTTAAAACACAACACTATAAAGCTATTACAGCCACTGCAGAACGAGCTCCATTCCCTAGCCAGGGAGCTAACCCTCATGGCTCCTGTCTCCCCGCTGCTCCCCTCAACAGTCTATTTCAGTACATTTGTCTGTTCTGCTCTCCACTCTGTCTCTAATGAATTACTCTCACCCTTACACCCCAGTTCTGTATGCCTAAATAAATCTTTTTAAAAAGAAAGAAAACGCTCTTAAAAACAATGTACTTGAGGAGAAAAATAAGATCGGGTTACAGATACAGTACAATATTTAAATCAAGAGAAAAAAATCAACTTTACACTCCATGTATACCATACTGCATGTACAACTGACAGCTCTTCATCCCACGTGCATACGCACAATTCTGAAAAAGCTCAAACCCCTACCGCAGCCAAACAACAGTACTAAACATATTGTTCCCGCCTCACAGGACAAGTTAGACCACGAGAGGGGCAGAGAGAATTACAGTACATCCAAGCAAGCAAGAGGCCTGTAGGAAGAAAAAAACGGAGAGATAGCAGCGAAGTCGAATCAGAGCCCTGAAGGGGTGCTCCACACACCCCGCTATCGGGTCTCATTCCAAGGGGCAATGGTCACGGACCTTTCTCAACAACGCGCAACTGCAGTGTACCATGACAGCGACGGTTAGGATTCCCTCTTGTGGAAGCTGTACACACAGGACCACCGCGCGGCTCTTCTACGTCATCTCCAGTCGCTGACGTCACTTTTCCAGGGCGCTTTCTACAGGGGCAAGCGCATGCGCCGTGCCTTGCACTTGCAAAGGGCCCGCTGGCGCGTGCGCTGTACAACTCATCCTATGAGGGGTTGGAAGAAAGCGGCTTCTGTTTAAGAGTTACGATAGCAGCAAAGTATGCGACGATGCCAAGAAAAAGCGTGGTTGACTTAGAATCCACCATTTTGAGCGAACAACACTGGAGCCTGAACTCCCTTGGACGAATTTTTATGCTGATTGGGGAAAACAAAGGTACCTGTATTTCAGTGAAGCAAATGAGGAAAAAAAACAAAACCCTCCAATAGACAGACGGTGAACCCAAAGACACGGAGAACACGGAAATTTGCTAGTTGTGAATATCTCTAGTAAAAGCAATAAATTTAAAGCTCGTGACACGAATGATACAAATGGAAGATGGGAAATTTCTTAGAATTTCATTATATTTAGTAGGAAAGGGAACTTTACTTTTCAAGTGTTTATCAAAGAATAGCTTTTTGGAGTTGGGTAGATCAGAGTCTTTATCACCTCTCATTGAAAGCATGTTTTTGTGAGAATTAGAAAGAGATGGCCTTTTTCCAGCCTGTTCAGGACGAGCACAGAGATCCTAGGGCAGGGAAAAATGTCTACAGCCTGAGTAGGAAGCGCTGCACTACACGACCATCTTTCTTAACCATCAGACTTATTTCCCAGAATCTTTTTCACATTTCCATTATTTATGACAGTGATTACTTGAAAATACATGGTATGAAAACTGCCCCTCCTTGTCGTAATTCCTTTGCAGCTGCTAAACTTAACTTTCCCTACCAATCAGCAAGGCTATATTTTGCAATGCAACATGTGCTAAGTAATCAAGACTTTAGGTTGTTGCTGTGTCAATATTTAGCTTAATCTTGGTCATATTTGCTTCCCATTTGGATTACTATCTTTACTAGGTCTTTGCATTATGTCGGAGCTATTTTTCTGAGATTTATTTCTTATGACAAGCCCAAGTTGTTTTCTTTCCTATAATAAATAGATGGAGAAAATGAGCGCAGATAAAAAATAAATGAGACATTGATCTAAAACATCCACAAATACTGAGGAAGATTATGTGCTATAAATGAAAGAAAAAGCATAATATTTTCCTTGAACAAAACATTGGTCAGAACCTATGCTATTTATTACAGTTCTAGTTTCCAGATAGTAAAAAACCATAAAACTGGAATTTGTTCCTCTTAATATGTGTGACTAAAATAAATATGAAGTGAAATGATTGAAAGTATTATCAAGACCTGATGCAGAAGTTACTATTAGAAGAAAGTATTACTGCCTCTGCCACTGATAAGACAGACTGCCTTCTTCATGGTTGCTCAGAAGATAAAGTTGAGGCAAACCATTAAATTCAGTGTTACTAAAGAATTTTGCATAAAAGTTTTGATAATTTTAAACGACCTATTGACATAACATTTTTTTAATATCAACTAGAGTTATTTCAATAAAATTTTAACAATTTATTTTGGAATAAAGTTTAAATTTACAAAAAACATTAGAGGTGACCCAAAGAGTTCCCATACATCTTTTACTCAGCTTGCTCTGTAACATCCAATCCAGGATTTGACACTCCATTACACTTAATTTAATAAACACTTAACTATACATATTCATTATTATGCTTAAAAGTTAACACTTAACTATGCTTAGGATTAACAATTCTAATATTTTATGATGTATTGTTTAATTTTGTCAGCAGTCTAAAATAAGGTGTCTACATTGATTCTCTGCTCTTGTAGGCTATCTAAATTGTCTCTAGGCTAATATCTATTCTGTCTACTCATCTTTATAGAGTCCCACATTTTGTCTATCACACTTTTAGTTCTACTTAACTAAGGGGAGTCAACATAACTGGATGGAAGATTCCTATGTGAAACTGCAAAGGTAGAGTCTGTCATCAATTTCCTATTGCTCCTTCTGGTGTTCACTAACTTTCTACAAATGCCAGCCCCTTTCCCTCCACATCAAAAACTCATGTTCCAGGACCCACAAAGAAGGTTCCAATGTGATTTTTGTCCCTTAGCATGAATCTTTAGTTCCCTCCTTTTCTTTCATATCAACACTTAGCCCAGAAAGAGTAGAAGTAGATTCTCTTAGGGAAAATGTTTTTAAGTAATTATTTTTGATTGGGGTAATACCACTATCAAGTATTGTCAACATAGTGTACCTGCCATCATAACACACCGACTATGAAATTACCCATAGTCCACCATCACAGTCCATTATGATTCCTTCCCTTTTTGTTCTTATCCCTCCCCCACTTCCTTGATTGGATGCTTAGTTCCATAGTCAGCTTTCTTGGGTTAGCTTTTAAATTGTCTTTATCTGACCCATAGCTTGGTTTCTCTGTATTCCACATATTAGTGACACCATCTAGTATGTATTTTTCTCCTTCTGATTTGTTTCACTTAGTATTACCCCTTCTAGTTCTATCCATGTTGTAGGGTAAATATTTCTAGTGATGTGGGACCACAGGCCTAAACTAAGAGTTGGAGCCAAGTGAGAAAGACAGATTAAGTGTATAAGTAAATAAGCTAAGTCAGTATTCAGGCTTCTCTTATGAGATAATAACTATTTTCACATTCCTATGAAGTTTCATATATAACATATAAATGAAAATACAGCACTGCATGTAGAATCATAAACAGTTTTGTTATGTTATTCTACTTCTTTCTATTAATACATTTGCTCAAGAGTAGTTCACTTAAGCGTTTGCTATGATATTAATTTCTGATGTTTCAGCATCTGCAATTTTTGTTATGACCAATGTAGATTAGCAAGAGGCAATAATTAAATTGGATTTGCTAGTACTAATTAACAAAATGCTTCCTGTCTGCATTCCCTTTGCCCGAGCCACCCCAAAGACAGAGGATTAAAATAATAGTTTGTTTTTAGTATCCATAACCTTAGTCTTGTATAATTGCTCACTCCCACTTAAAGTTACTTTTTGCTGCAGCTACTAAGTACTATTTTGCTGTCATCTCACAGTACCTGTCAAACAGGATCTCAGTTATGGATTTGATGCCTGCATTTTATAATCTGACATTCATATGAGTCAGTGTGCTAATTATCTCAAGTCATTTACTTTTTATTTTCTACTGAAAAAATTTCAATTTTTAGAGTAGGAAAACTTCAGTGGAGAAAATATGTGGAACCAGAAGGAATTTATGCTTCTATACAATTAATTCTAATATTAACTACTTTATTAATATTACCAGGCTTCATCAATTGTCATATACAAAAAAAGAAAATATGTTCACCGTAACCTTTTATCCATAAGATCTTCAGAGGTGGCTTTTAACCTGTTTAATATACCAATTGATTATATCACTGTATTCAAGGTCCTCCTATGTTCTAATAGTTCCAGCCATCATATCCACGTTCCAGACAGAAACCATTATGAAATTTTTTCTTGGACATTCATGAGTTATCTCATTACCATCTCAGTCTTAAAAAAACAACTTTTTCTTTTTTTAAGATATTTTATTTATTTATGTATACAGAACTGGGGGTCAGGCCAGAGGCACAGGGGCAGTGAGAAGATTCACTAGAGATGGAGAACAGAACAGGCAGATTGACGAAGTACACTGTTGAGGGAAGCAGCCAGCGAGACAGGAGAGATCTGCTGATGTGGGTCACCTCCAGGGTGGGGATTGAATTCTTACTGAAGTAGCTGTGGTCAGTTTGCAGGGCTGTGCTTTAAACCGCTGCGCCACCAGGGAGGGCTACTTTTTCATTAAAAAAAAAAATCTTTATACATTGCCATCTGCAACTATTTAGATGGCTATATCTTACCATTTTTTTATGGTTTCTAATAAGGACATCTGCTCAGGCTTCAGATTCAGTAGATACTTTCTGAGTATTTGTTATTTTTAAGAACAACAAAAGCTAAATTGCTCACTCTGTGACATACGAATAACCTTGAGTGGGAAATAGAATTTTTTTCACTCATTAGCCTTATAATTCCCAAAAATAACACAAAATATTCCTTTAATTCATGCTATTCAAAGTATTGTTACTCTGAGTCCCATTTGAAAATGAGGTCTTGCACTCTATGATTAAATCAAGTTCTCTTATATGATAAATTAGTTAATAAAAGAGTACTATATTCCAGCTAAACTCTTCATCTCTTTAAATTAAAATGTAGCGTCATCAAAATGAGGGTTTTATGCTATACAATTAATTGTCCTAAAACAAGATCCATGTGAAAGGGAAGAAAGTAGATTTATCTTAATGCTTTTCCTCCTAAGGATTTACAGTTTGTTCATTCCTGCATTCATTCATATTTTCATAACACAATTACTGAGTTACTGATTTGTCCCACACTCAGTTATGTGCTGGGACACTGCTGTGGTTTCTGGAATAGCTACACAAAACAATTAAACAGAGTAGTTGCGTTAATGAAAGAAAAAAATTAAAGTTTAATTCAGAAGCAACCAGAATTCACAGTGGAGAAAACTTACTTTTATTGAACATGATTTTTCTGTGTTCTCTGTGCACCCCATTTTTAGTTTGAAGTGAAAGGTTACTTTCTTAGAAATATTTACAGAAATCCTAAGAATTAGTTGAATTGCTTTTTAATATCTCCTTTGTAGGCCTCTTATACTGGAGGAATAGATTTTTAAAGTAGCTTCTATTATACTGTGAGTCATTGACTGCTCTCTTTTTTTATACTTTCTTTCAATCATCTACAGGTATAAGAATGGAATTGGCAGAAGGATCTTTGATAATGATGCTTCCTCCTTGTCCAAAACAAGAATATTCATACATCAGAAACATTGGTAGTATATTCAAGATTCTCATTTACCTAACCCTTTTTTTGTTGATTGTTAATGACATTTCATAAAGCAATAATCACTAATGTAAAATAGAATTCTTAATTTGAATTATTATTCAGAATAAGAAAATGAATGTTTATATTAGCCTATTAATGTATAATTTTAAGTTTTTATTGCTACTATATCATAAATTAATTAGCTGGAATATTCTCCCCTAGAAAAAGGTATTGTAAGTGTATGTAAGTAATTTTCCTGTGCACACATTAGACTATTTACTATGTACATGGTAGTTATAGCACTGGGATGGAATCATATTTGTGCACATTGAGCCTATTTAATGCCTACATAAAACACATGGTAAAAAAGAGTATAGTCTGATACAGTAGGGAACATACAATTTAAACAATAAGAGGCAAAATATGAAGCTTATTGAGAGCTTGTTATATAGTTGTATCGAATATAAGGGCATATGGTTTTTTTTAACCTTTAAAAATTCATTTATTTATTTATTTATTCTTAGAGTAGAAGAGCTGGGGTATAGGCCAGAGGTGCAGGAATAAGTAGTTTCACCAGAGACAGTGAGGAGCAGAATAGGCAGATTTACTGAAATATACTGCTAAGGGGAGCAGTAGGTAAGACAAGAGAGGTGTCCTGGGCTATATGTGGGCTATTTTCCTGGCCTCTAGGTATCAAACTCAGGCCATAGCAGTGATAACATGCTGAGACTTAACCTTTAGGCCACCAGAGAGGTCCTTTTTCTTAACCTTTACTAAGGGTCATAAACACTAAAAGAGAGATCATTTCTAAAAATGATACGTGGAATAATTCAGTTTGTGTTTTAAATTTGTTTATTCATCCTGTCAGTGTCTTACAACAACATTGTGTCTCTCATTGATTTACTTGATAACCCTCAGATATTTTAGTATTAATATGTTATATCTATTTCTTTATGAATAGTTATAATAGTGCTCTCAGCTAGTGCTGGTTTGAAGTGCCAGCTTGCTCACCTTGGCCTTGGTTCTTTCCAGCCTTGGAGCACTGGAAGGAGAATAAGAAGATTCTTACTTGAACTTATCCTTGAATTCTTGGGAATAATAGATATTTAGGGCTGACTCTCTTATGACATGTGGAAGAGTCCTATCACTGAAATCTCTCACCTCTGATTCCCTATTAGATAACTCCTGATTGAGTGGAAGCTTTAGATTATCTACCTCCTTACTGCCTCCAAAACTTTGGGGTTCACCTAGGTCCTATAGGTGGAGCTCCTTTATCCCTTTTGCTAGTCCCATTGGACCAAATTCAGGGCAGCTCTTCATATACTTCCTACTTCCTGCCCATAAAAAAACCTTCATGTCGATATTACCTGGACAAATATGAAAGTGAAAGTTAATTTCTTAACAGCAGAAACTCCTTTTTTACCACCAAAGCAGCTGGTGAGCCAATTTCTTGACTCTTAATTTCTCTGGCTAACATCAGACTATAGTCATTGTGACTCACCACTGCAGAAATAAGACAGTAGGATCTCTTAGGGTTCTTGGAGGCCTCTGCACATCTAAATGAGAATGAAGAAAGGGAACAGGCGAATCCTACTCCCTGCCCAGTGGGAATGGAGAAACTAAGAAATACAAGACTTTTGTGACTGTCTCCTTTAAAAATATGGGTCTGATACTCAGGTAAAAGGCAAGTCAAAACCACAATGGAATACCACTTCACACTGGTAAAAATGGCCCATATAAAAAAAAAAAAACTGGCAACAACAAATGTTGAGGATATGGTTGAAAAAGGAACTCTCCTATACTGCTGGTGGGCCTGCAAACTGGTACATCCACTATGGAAAGCTGTGTGGAGGACCCTCAAATTAGTAAAAATAGATCTAACATGACCCAACAATTCTATTCCTAAGAATTTATGCAAAGGATACAAAAACATTAATTCCAAAGGAAATCTGCACTAGTTTATTGCGACACTGTTTATTATAGCTAAGGTATGGAAACAATCTAAATACCCTAAAACAGGAGACTTAATCAAGAAGGTGTGGTATGTGTATGTACACACACACACACACATATACACACACACACATATAGATACATGTATATATGTGCACATCAAAAAGATAAACTCATGCCATTTGCAACAACATGGATGGAACTGAAAGGGATTATGCTCAGTGAAATAAATAAAAAGGAAAAAGAAAAATATCAGATGGTTTTACTTATAAACAGAATATAGGGAAACCGAACAATAACAATAACAGGACAAAACTAGCAGGCAAATTATAGATCTGAGACATACAGCAGAGGAAGGAGAAGGGCCAAAACAGGGGAGGAAAGAAAACAAAGGACTATGGTAAAGGTACACTTGTGACTTGGTGGTGGGAGATTTATGGTGATAACACCTGAGGTGAGAAGTCAAATATTACACCAAAACAAGCAACAATGTAATAAAAAAGTCTGAATTTTGTGCTGGCATCATTGGTGTAAAATATTTACATATATATCATCTGTAACTTGTCATTCAACATCCTGAGATATTCCCTGTTGGGAAATATAACACTGGGGTTGGAACTGAACTTGACTAAAGCATAAACACATTACTTTCAATTCTTATTTAACTTCTCTGTATGACCCAAACTCTTATCATTTCTCTACTTAGTAAATTAATAATTATTTATAGGGATCTAGAGAAATATTAATATGAATTTTTACTCTTATTAACTTTTCTAATATAATAGCATATTTATTCATGGATGGTTTTTCCTACTTCTTTTGTCCTTTATTTTTCCCTTTTGAAATGTAAAGGAAATAATAATCCTTCAAGTAAACTTCTAAGGAATGATCTTGGACTCTGAAGACTGCTCTCTCATATGCCATCAGATTATAATTTGGACTTCTACTTACCTGCTCTGTAAATTGTGTCTCCAACAGTTAGGCATGATTACGTTTCTTCATTAAGGAATTCATCTCTCACATGAAATGCCATCTTACTAGCATTTTCCTAAAAAAATGTTAACATTGTCAATCTTGCTATATAAGACCTCTGACAATTTTCTCAATGATAAAAGGTAATTTCTTTCCTTTTATCAAAGAAAAATGCTGTCTTATTGGTCAGCGAACACTCATTTTGTTAAAAGAACATGAGATCTATGATGTACAGGAATTACAGTTCAAAGAGGAAAAAAAACAGTAACTACATCAATTTCCTATTTCTTTATAAGACATTAAAGTGGCAACAAGAAAGCAAGCAATTACTACTTATAAGAACATTACTGTGGAACTAGATAAAAAAGGCTGTAGCAGAATTAGAAATTATATAAAATTTATTATTGTGATCCATTTTCTTATTAGCAGGTAATAATTCAAATCAAAGGTATGGTTTACTTAGTCACATATTTTATTAATAGTAGTTTAAGCTTATAAAACAACAGGTATAATATCTGAGATTTTTAGGTAAAATTTTTGGGTATTTGGAAAGTTGAGTCACTGAGGTGTTTAATAATTTTAGGCCTTAAGTACATTCAACTTAATTTTATGTTTTTTTTTTTTTCTTTAGATAGGGCTGTAAGTGGGTCCAGATGAATCCTCTTTTCTTGATATGTTTGGTGAACAGCATGACTGATAATTTTGTACTGTGTAAATTAAACTTATGTTTCCAAAAATTTCCTTTCTTTGGTAGTTTCAGTTTAGAGTTGGCCATTAGAAAAGTTTGAATGTTATTTAGAAGATAGAAATAGCCATCATTAGAAATAGCCATCTGAAGATTGGTGCAGATATGGCTCAATACATGCTGTGTGTATGCACCTGCATCTGTGTGTGTTTCCTGATGTTTTGGTTCCCCTTTTCCACATATGTGGCATGTAATTCCACAGCTTCTCTAACTTATATGGATTTCCTCCTTTAGCACTTCTAATTCCTGGGCCAGTAACAAGATAGTCAGAGGTGCCAAATTTTTCTGTAGGTGATCTGCATCCTTGGTATTTGATATAATAAGCAACCAACATAGGTCTGCCTAAGAGTAGGTGTGGATAAAGCAAGTAATGTTGACCTGATCTTCCATCTAGTCCTATCTAATAACAATTGGGATTTTGTCACTTAAGACAGACTTAAACACAAAAATAGTCAAACCATGTGCCAAGGGAGGGATTGGACAATTTGCAGATAGAATACTTAAAGCGCTTGCCTGGAGTCATCAAAAAGGATTAAAAAAAAGAAAAAAAAGTACTCTCTTCCCACATTTAAACATCGGTATTTAAATAGAAGAGAGTATATGTACTAATATATTGTATTATTGGTATATTTAATAATATATACTCTGTATATAGAGTATATTGTATATGTATTAATTTAAATAGTGCCTAACTGGAGCTTAAAACTCATGAGGGAGCTTCAGAATTTTTTTTTAACTAATAAATGAATATTCATTTATTGAAGATTCTTGTTTAGATACATTCACTGTTCAGATGATTAAGAATGACACAAAGATCTATAAACATCGTAAGAGCTTAAGGCCACACTTTTTAAAAAGGAATTTTATTTTATTTACTTTTTAAAATAAATAATAGAATAGTTTATTTTTACATCATTTTGTGCATTTTCCCATCTCCGTTGTAATCTCACTGGGCTTCCCATCACCAAATCACCCAATGCCATCACCATGTATTTTCCTCCCCTCCGCTCTTTTTGTCCAGTTCCCCACTCCACCCCTATAAAATATCTCTGGTATATAGCTGTTCATTATTATTATTATTTTCTCACCTTATTCCTTATACTCCTGCTATGAGTGAAACTATCTGGTATTTTTCCTTTTCTTTCTGGCTTATTTCATTAAGCATGATCTTTCCCAGTTCCATCCATGTTGCTGCAAAAGGCTTTTTTTTTTGGTTGCTGAGTAATATTCCATTGTGTATATGTACCACATCTTTTAATCCAGCATTCCACTTTTGGGCATTTGGGTTGTTTCCTTGTCTTTCCAATTGTAAATAAAGCAGCAATAAACATGGGGGTGCAGGTTTCTTTTTAAATCAGTGTTTTTGTGTCTTTTGGGTAGATATCTAGGATTGCTGGGTTAATTGGAAGCTCCATTTTTGGCAATTTGAGGAACCTCCAAACAGTTTTCCATTGGGGTTGTACTAGTTTGCATTCCCACCAGCAGTGCAGGAGATTCCTTTTTCTCCACATCCTCACCAACATTTGTTGTTGCTAGTTGTTTGAAGATGTGCCATTCTCACTAGGGTGAGGTGGTTATTTCATTGTGGTTTTAATTTGCATCTTCCATATTTCAAGTGATGTTGAACATTTTTTCATATGCTTGTTGGCCAGATGCATTTCCTCATCAATTCTTTGTTTATCTTTGTGATCAGTCCTTTATCGCTAGTTTCGTGTGAGAAAATTTTTTCCCAATCAGTGGGATGTCTGTTTGTTTTTTGTAATGTCTCTTTTGCTGTACAGAAGGGCGCTTCAGAATTTTAACTGGAATTACAATCTCACTAAAGATTTTTTCTGGATAGGAGTCTAGGTCCTTCCCTGAGGTTGGCGGGTAGAGGGATAAGATAGCTTCAATATAGTCTAGCTACTGTCATCATGGAACTAACTAGCTTCCCAAGGAGAGAGGAGAAAGTAGAAAGTTAAAAGAAGTAAGGAAAGAGTGAGGGATAGCTTGAGCGATAGTAATTTCAAGAATTTCGGTGCTAGGGTTCCCTCCCGTCAAGGGATTGTTTCGGTGGCAAGGTAAAGGCAGGGCCATGGAAGTGCGGCCACTCACTCTGTTCACTTCATCCCTAGAAAAGGAGCTTAGCCCTGCCTGCGGGGCTGATTTTGGATCCCCGTGCTCCAGCTGCAGAGCGGATGGCATTGCCCTTCCCAAATCAGAACCTCCCAGCCCCGGGCTCCGCGAGAAGGAGACAAATCAGCCCTGCGAGTATAGGGCGCCACCGTGGGTTGCAGAGCGCTGCTTCCCTCCTTTGCGTACCTTACGAGGTAGGCTTAGCTGGCAATTTGTTGGGGGCAGAGAGGGTCAGAGGTGGTACAGAGCGGGCGCTGAGACCTGTCCCTCCTGAGCAGGACGCGCGCCTGGAGAGCCCGCCAGAGGTACTTCGTTCCCGCGCGGGCTTCCTCTGTTAGATGACTGATCAGGCGAAGGGCATCTTCGGGATGACCTCCGTTCCCACCCAGTCATTTCAAAGATTTTAGAGCTCAAAAAGTTGCCACAGTCAGTTCAATGAACCAGCACAATTTTTGACGTTACGAAACAAACTGAATAACCCAAGTTTCAATTTATATTCTTTGACTTGTCTCTTTTTCCTAAA
>NW_004567106.1:7177315-7179049 GCF_000260355.1 Condylura cristata | reverse complement strand
GCGGAAGTGGCTTAAGCTTCTTAGTGCAGTGCTTTAACCCGCTGCGCCACCAGGGAGGGCCTGTGTTCTATCATTTGATCTGTCATCCGAACCTCACTTCTCTGCTATGGCTGCCAAGATTGTATTAGAGACTCCACCAGTGCTAGCCTGCTAACTCTGTGGCCAGAGACATGTGCACGAAGTATTAGAAAATTCAAGATTTTACTTACTGTAACTGACCCGCACATTCTCGTAGTAGATTAAATTACCCTTAGTCTTCGTGTTTCTTGTATGTATTTGAATCTCTGCAACCAGTTCCTTAACAACCTGAGGGAAGTCTCCACACACACATCAGAGCACTTAACAAATATTTTTCTATGAATAAAAATGGATGCAACTAATACTTTTTATACTTAAAACAGTGCTTGAGCAGTTAAACACGATTTGTGTTCATAGTTTCGTACTATCTCAAATTTTTAAAAACACAACTTTTACTTATTTTGTCTCATTTATTTGAAATGTGGTAAAAAGTCTTGCATAGGAAGATAGAAGACTCGAGAACTTGCTGGAACACATCACTGAGAGTTTTTCTAATCTGTAAAGAGAGAAGTTTGGACCAGCACATGCTTTTAACGGTTTCTTCCAGCTCTGCATGTCTGTGATAAAATGTGCCTATCATATCTTGATAAATACATGTTAAATTTCAGCGACTCCTGGAGACTTTGTCAAAACACTGGAAAACAACTTGGAGTTTTAATATCCTTTCAAAAGTAGATCAGAGAAATAGCGACTTAGAAGAAAACAAATACATAGTAGGCAAATTTGGCTTGATTAAAAACATAAATGTATTTATAATTTTCCAGGCTTAGGTCACTGAGTATTTGAATAATTTCTTTATAAGTTAATAATATTTATAAGTTAATAATATCACCCTCACTTTTTTTCTGTGTAGAATATGGGTTTTACACAAAGACAACTATTCTACCTAATACTAGCCTGTACGATGATGATCAAGCTGATAAATGCTGACTTTGAATTTAAAAAAACAGTACTTGCCAATGTCAGCCCAGGAATCACAGAAGACATTGATCCCCAATGCTGGAATGCTTGCTTTCTGACCTCAAGGAACTCAAGATAGAGCACAGTGTGGATGCTTTCTGGAATTTCATGCTGTTCTTGCAGAAATTCCAACGACCTAGATATTATAATGTCTTCTTAAGCATTGCTCAGGATTTCTGGGACATTTATATAGATTGCTTGTGCTCAAGATCTCATGGAATGGGCAGAAGACAGGTGATGCCTTCCAAGTATAATTTTCCACAAAAGATAACAGGAGGTAACTTAAATATGTACTTGAGTGCAGAAATTTAGTTCTCTAAAAAAATACTTAATCCAGGAAAAAGGCACAAAATGATGTAAAATAAACTTATATTATTAAAAAAATTTGCTTAATCCCTCCAATTTTTCATGTTTATCCAAATTAACAAATGTTGCTATTTTAGCTTTTAGCATGATGGGCTTTGAATTTTTTTTTCTTTTTACTTATTTTTCTTTACCTAGAAACTATAGTTCTTATGTATAAACACTTGATTTTGAATGATCTTGAAATATAGTACAATTTGATAGATCATTAAAACTGTCTTATTTCCCTCCCATATATAGTTCATACGAAAGTCATTTAACTCTGTAATTATTGAAATTGTATTTGTAAAGAGACATTTTTTTTAACATTGGATCTGTATTTAGGCTTTTAAA
>NW_004567106.1:7171716-7173370 GCF_000260355.1 Condylura cristata | reverse complement strand
CTTCAAATTAGGGAAGTTCTCTTCTATTATCTCTGTGAATATTTTCTCTATTCCTTGGCCTTTCTCTTCTAGGCTTTTAAAATTTTTAAAACTAGGGTTACATAGAAGTCTTAAAAGTCTTATTAGAATAAATATTAACAATTTCGCTTCTTTAACATTACAGGAATGGGTTTTACAAAACGTGAGTTTTACATTTGAGAGAAAACTTGGAAAATACCTCGAGCAAGATGACACTAACCTGAGTATTTCAGTATTCATGAGGTCAAACATTTCCTATAGCACTTAGCAAAATTGTTATTTCTAATTCTTTAGTACTTATAAAGGTTGTATTTTTGTTGCTGTGTGATGGCTTTACGGCTATTGAATTTTCATTTCTATCTTTTCAGGTACTTTGTTAACATTTTTTTATTTGGAAGGCATCTTTGTAAAGCATCTTTATTTTAAGAAAAGACCATTTTTGATGCAAAGAAACTTTTTTTAAATATAAGTGAGTTCAGTAAAATTGTGACCACTTTTATAAGATACCTTATTAATAATATTGAGTTTTAGATTGTGCCAAAATTAAAGTTAGTATTATCTGGTGAAGTAATATTTAATCTTGATGTAGTACTGTGTGGCTTCATAAATGTGCATTTTATCACCAAACCTGAATATATTAAAGTATTTTTCTATGCATTTTAAGGACTAAATATTTTTATTTTGACATTTTTATTGATTTTACCTTGATAACAGAATACATGTAGGTGAGGAAATTGGGATGATGAAAAATGAAGATAAGAAGCTAATAATATTCCGCTGTAATGTATATTAATACTTTTAAGTGTATGCCTATACCATAGGCCTATATCCTAAAGAGTAAATGTAAATTTGATCTCAGTTTCCTACTTCTCAAGGTAGAGAGGGATGCATGAGCAGTTTCAATATTCACAATGCTGGTAAGAACCAAACAACATGTTTAGGAGAAGTCCGGCTTTCTTATGGCTAAGAACCAACAGATAATGTCTCACAGTTTTTCCTAGTGGCAGCCACATGTAGCACTGTATTTGTAAATATCTCAAATATCCTGCTGTGCAAGATGATGCCAGCATATACAAATGTTTTGAAATATAAGCAATTTTAAAAGCAGCAAAAATCATACAGATCAAGTGTGCACCTGCTTCATGTTTTGACTTGATCAAAAACATAAATTTTTAATTAAAGAAGGGTCCTGACATCCTTTGAGTTACAGACCACCTTGAAATTCTCATGAAGCTAGAGATTCGTTATGAGAGGTTTTACATACATAAAATCTCCATTTTGTATATAATTTAGGAGCTCTGTGAGCCCCAGATTAAGAGCTCCCAATATTAATGTATTCTTTTTTTTTTACATTGATCCAATTTACAGATTTTATTCAAATTTCTGCCACTTTTACTTTCCATTTCCCTTTTTTTAAAAAAAAGATTTATTGGCCCTCCCTGGTGGCGCAGCGGGTTAAAACACTGCACTGAGAAGCTAAAGCCACTTCCGCATGAGTTCGACTGCCGCCTGCCCTGGAGGTGACCACATGGCGTGGTAGACCTGATCCGCCCGCTGCTCCCCTCAGCAGTGTACTTCCTCGATCTTCCTGTCTGCTCCCCACTCTGTCTCTGGTGAAGCCTCTCACCGCCCCTGA
>NW_004567106.1:7169447-7171609 GCF_000260355.1 Condylura cristata | reverse complement strand
TGGGGAGCAGAACAGGCAGATCGACGAAGTACACTGCTGAGGGGAGCAGTGGGCTAGACAGGAGAGATCTGCTGTGCGATCTCTCCCACCCCCCCCACACACACACTCCCCCACCCCACCATTTCTCAGGGAAATAGCTGCCACCACCTTTCAGTGCTGTGCTTTAATCCAAAGCACCACCAGGATATATTCTTTGACACATATTATTTCATATAACCAGAGTTTTGAATATGACAGATTGTAGACAATATGAGGTTATAAATCTAATGAATTCCTATTTTTATCTTGTCAGAAAATCAATTGGTTGAGGGTACAACTAATATTCTTTTATAAAAATGCTCAGACATTTCATAAAAAATGCCTAATTCATTTCCTGCAGGTGGACTGAAGTGTTATCTAGAGGCACAGGTTCATGATTTTCTTTAGAAACCACTTATTTTACAAGCTTTGCAAATGATTGAAAGTCACAAGTTCAATGCCATAAAGCAGAACCATGTAATTCTATTTCATTTTGTATTCATTATTGAGGTAACATTGGTTTACAATACTAAATGTGATTTAGCAGCATAGGAATCCACCACCTCCCAGATGATGTTGCTATACCACACCCACCACTAAGGCACCCACATAAGCCACTGTGCCCACTCCCCCCTTTGATCTCTTTCCTCCCTCTCTTCATCTTGTAGCCTAAATACCATAATCAGATTTTTGGGGTTTGTGAATGGTTTTGTCTGAAACTTAGTTTTGGTTCTCTATTTCATATCTAACTGAAACTAATTTTTCCTTCTGATTTATTTTGTCTTGTATTATCCTCTTCAGTTCCATCCGCATTGTTGCAAATGGCAAGATTTCTTCTTCTTCTTTTTAATAGTAGAGTAGTATCCATTATACATATATTTCTAACTCACTCTTCTGGGCATTTAGGTGGTTCCCATATATAAACTGGCTAAATAGAGCTGTAATAAATGTAGGAACAGGAATGCATATAACCTGTCAAGTTAGTGTTTTCTCTATTAAGGCAGATGCATAGAAGTAGAATTACTGGACCATATAGTAAATCTATTTTTAGTGTTTTGTGAAAACTTCATACTATTTTTCACAGAGGTTGGGATAGTCTGTATTGCCACCAACAGTGTCTGAGGGTTCCTCTTTCTCCAAATCATCTCTAACACTTGTTTCTGGGCTTTTTGATAGAGATCTTTCTCATAGGTGTGAAATGGCATCTCATCGTGGTTCTGATTTATGTTTTCCTATGACAGGTGACAATGAGCATTTTTTCATGTGTCTCTTGGTCATCTATTTTTTTGAGGAACATTGACTCAGCTTTACTGCCCATTTCTTTTTTTAATTGGGTAATTCTTTTTTTGTTGATTTGTATGAGTTCTTTATATATCTTGATATTAACATCTTTTGGGCTGTATTATGTAAAATGTTTTCTTCTTTTTAATAAGGTGTCTCTTTGTTTTACTGATAGTTTCTTTCACTGTGTAGAAGCTTTTTAGTATGATACAGTCCCATTTGCTGTTCTTCTCTTGCTATTGGATACAAATTCACAAAGACATCACTGAAGCCAATGTTTTGGAATGTCCTTTTTCTTCAGTATAATTTATAGTTTCAGATCTCACTTGCTTTCAACCAATTTGAGCTAACACTTTTTGTTGAAAAAAAAAAAAAACTCTTACCAAGTGTATGTTTTTTACTCCTTTGTGGTGGATTAACTGTGCATAGATGCGTGTATTTCTGGTCTCTCAATTCCCTTTGTCTGTCTATTTTTGTACCAGTCCTGTACTGTTTTTGGTTACTATAGCTTTGTAGTAGTTTGAAATTCACGAATCTGATACCATTGCTCCTAACTCCTTTGTCAGGATTGCTTTGGCTCTTTGGGGTCTTTGGTGGTTCCACGTGAATTTTAGCAATGTTTGTTTTATTTCTTTGGAGAATGCCATTGAAGTCTTGATAAGGATTGCTTTTAATATGTATATGCTTTGAGGAAGATGGCAATTTTAACAATGTTAATGATTCTGATCCGTGAGCAAGAAAGCAATTTTTTTTTTTTGCATCCTCTGTTTCTTTTAACAATCTCATAGTTTTCATTTTATAGGTCATTCACCTCTTTTGTTATATTTTCTCCTAGGTATTTCTTTTTGATGTGATTGGGATTG
>NW_004567106.1:7166150-7168737 GCF_000260355.1 Condylura cristata | reverse complement strand
ATTTTTAAAAATTTTTCTCTTGCCTAATTGCTCTATCTAGGTAGTCCAACATTATGTGCAATAGTAGTGGTGAAAGTGGGCATCCCTTTGTTACCAAAAACTGGATGTAATTGGCATAGAGGAAGAGCTTTCAGTTTTTCCATTGGGTATGGTAGCTGTGAACTTATTGTATATGGCCTTATTCCATGCCATATATCCTCATTTTATTGAAATTTATTTATCATAAACGGATGTTGACTCTATCTAATGCTTTCTCTGCATCTAATGATACAATCATATAGTTTTTGTCCTTCCTTTTGTTGATATGGTTAATTACATTGATTGATTTTTGGATATTGAACCATCTTTGTTTCTCTAAAATAAAATACCACTTGGTCATACTGCATAAGCCCTTTGATATATTGTTGAATTTAGTTTGCTAAGAGTTTGTTAAGAAATTTTGCATCTATGCTCTTTAATAATATTGAAGATGATGTAATTTTACCCTAAAAAATTGTCCAGTCATTTGTTATGATCATTCACTCATTGAACAAATATTCATTAAACTGGGAGATATACTAGAAGAATAAACCAATCATAACTCCTGATTCATAGAGTGTCATTGTAGTGGGAAGTAATTTAATTCAAAAGTGATTCTATGAGATACAAATCAAGAGGGAGAGAAGCGGTGGCTAGAAAGAGGTTTTGAGTGAAAGAACACATACTTCTTTTTCTCCCTATTCAAAATCATATGTTTGCATCAGTCAAGAGACCATCTTACGACAAAATAAACTACCAATTCATGCTGTGGTATTATTATCAAGAGTCAGTTTCACAAGTTTGCATTTATGCTAAACTCGGTTAGCTTAATTTAGAGCCAATTATTTCCCAGAGAACTTGAGGCTGAGCAGGGGTGGAAAGCAATAAAACATAATATTGTCCCCCTAAAATTTCTCCAAGAGATGTTAAAATGGAACAATTGAGAATGAATGCCTAATGTTCCTCCTATATAATTCCTTCTTTTTAAGTTTTACATTAAATAAACCTTTTATTTTAGAATGGTCTCAGGTTTACAGTAAAGTACATAGAATTCTTGTATAGTTCTCAACCATTTTTTCCTTTTGCTAACATGTTACAATAGTATGGTACATTTGTTATGACTAATGAGCCAATATGGATGCATTATTAACTAAATTTCACCTTTCATTTGGATTTTACTATTTTTTTTCTAATGTCATTTTTCTGTTCCAGGATCCCACTGAGGAAACCATGTCTAGTCTGTCTCCTTAGGCTAGATGAAGCTATTTTCGATGACCTTGACAAGTATAAATACTGACAAAGATTGCACATTTTTTGAAAGTTAGAGTTTGCCTGATGTTTCTCATAGTTATCTGGGGGATGAAGACCACAAAGGTAAAGTACCATTCTCAATACTTTTATCAATGTGACTTATCACTAATCATATTTAACCATGGCTTATTTAGACTTTGCCAGGTTTTTACACTGCAAAGTTATTTTCTTTCCTTCTTCTATATTGTATTCTTTTTTTTTTTAAGATTTATTTATTTATGCATACAGAACTGGGGTACAGGCAGAGAAGCGGAGGGTGAGAGGATTCATCAGGTACAGAGTAGGGAGCAAAACAGTCAGATCGACAAAGTACACTGCTGAGGAGAGCAGCGGGCGGGTCAGGAGAGGGGTCTGCCACGCCATGTGGGTGTCCTCCCGGGCAGGCGGGGATCAAACTCATGCGAAAGTGGCTTAGTGCAGTGTTTTAACCTGCTGCACCACCAGGGAAGGACTATATTGTATTCTTTTGAAGCAAATCTTCAAGTACAACTGATACTTAAGAAAACTGGGATTAGTTCTACCTCCTTGAGGAGAGAATGTCTACGTAAATAAAATGTAATTCTTTGTATGGTTGATTTCTCTATTTTTTTCATTCCTTCTTTTCGTTCATCATTTATTTATATAGTATGAACTTAATGACATTAATTTATATTTTGGGTTATATCCAATACTACATGTTAATTTTGTTGCTTAACTTGTTCCAGCTTTGGCCTTTGGGGGCATTCTAAGATACTCCAAACTCCTAGAGCCAGCCATTTTTTCAAGAAGTCCTGTTTTCTTTAATTGGAGAATATTATTAAAGACCAAGATATGGGCACTGGGTATATCAATAGAATTTTGACCTGCTCATACCAGGCCAGTTCCTGGATATCAGGGCTGACTTTCTCTTTCTCAGAAAGCCCCCTTGGCATTTCCTAGACTTTAAATTAAAAACAAAAATGCATATAATTTGGTTGCTAATGAAGCTAATTTAAATTTACTCTGTACAGGCAGAAAGTATGTAAAAATGACAGGGACTGGTTTCATTACACCCTTCATGGGTCCTGCTACAAACAGAATTCTTTAGTTTTGTTGTTATAGTAGGGAGAAATATATCAAACTGTAGCATTTCAGGATGATTAAATAAAAACAAAGAAAGGATACATGTACAATGGACATTAGAGATTTTTCCTTGTGCTTCAGAGACTGACTGAAAACCTTATGAATGAAATTTTTTCACTGCTTTTCTTGCACCATAAGCAAGCGACTAGTTACTAAA
>NW_004567106.1:7141750-7165905 GCF_000260355.1 Condylura cristata | reverse complement strand
TCCGGGGCAGGCGGGAATTGAACTCATGCGGAAGCGGCTTTAGATTCTCAGTGCTGTGCTTTAACCCGCTGCGCCATCAGGGAGGGCCAAAGCCTTCTTTTGACTTGCATTTGAGAGCTTGAAATTTTGTATCAAGTGACTCATGGAAGGAAATAACACTATCTACCCCTTAGTTAGGCTGAGAAGGCTAGCTCTTCCCTTAGGGCTCAGGAGTGATATGGGAACACAGGAAGAGTGAGAGGAGAAGGAAATTTATTAGATTTTAATGACATTGTCAAACAGATATGATTCATTGCCTCATTGTGGGTTGGCTAGAATTGTAAAATACAAAGTTGGGTGATGTCTTTCTACCATGTACAAGCATATGAATTAAGCAACATTATTACCCTCTGTTAACCTTGAATGATTGCTAGGAATAACCTTCAGTTTTACTTTCCCTGTTTCTTTTCCTGGTGGCTAAAATTTACCTCACAGGGAAGCTCCACAGACATCACAGGTTATCTTTACTGTCATCAATTCTAATTAACCTGGAGACATTATATTGTATTGTATTGTATTGTAACCTGGAGACATCATAGAGTGTAATCAGTTATTTCTGTATGTTGGTTATAGTTGGTAATAGTATTTATGCTTCTTTGTTTTAGAGAAGTCATCAGTGTTATAAATTACAAACATTCGAACTACTTCAAACATGTGCATTTTTAGCATTACTTGTATGGTATTTTGTTGACTGACCTGTCCTGTTGAGCTCGGGAGTTAGCAGCATTTATAGAAGTCAGGTGAACTGGCAACTCTTTTGAAGTAGACCAATAACAGCAGCTTCAATTTCTCCTCTCGGTGCAGGATAATGGAAAAATCTCCCATCCTCAGGATAATGGGAAACTTCTGGAAGAATGTGAGTGTGAGAGGAGGTGGAGGAGGTAAATGTGGGAGCAGTAGCTGTGATGGTGGCAGGAAAAAGCAGGTCAGTCAAATGGGGTGAATAATTTTGTAGTTGATAATGAAAAATGATTCTTTGCCTGTATTCTATTCCCAAAGGTAGTATCATATGGGTACTTTAAATTGGTTATAGTGGGACTATTTTCTATGCAAATTGACAAATGCTTCAAGTGAGGGCTTTTCCTCCCCTGAGAGCAGGTTGTTATACATTTACCAGTACACTGCTGAGTGCACCCTCTGAGTCAAGAATCTAGACTCAAATTGCAGCATATTTCCCTTTCTATACAAGCAGGTTCTTGTCCCTCCCAGCCCTTGATATTGATTCAATTTTGTGATTTCCTGGGTCAAAGAGGGTCTGATGAGGTGGAGACAGCCTATGGAAACCTCATAATGACTTAAGGACACACGGACACTTTTTCTACATTGAGCTTTAAGGTCACTAATCTCCTATTCTTTGGCAAGCTACCTCCACCACCAAAAAAGGGAAAATACTTCCCCTTCCTTTACCTCCCTTCCCCATTAAATAAGAGAAATAGAATAAGAGATTGCTTGGCATATTTATATATTAAAAATAAAACCATCTCGGGCCCTCCCTGGTGGCGCAGCGGGTTAAAGCACAGCACTAAGAAGCTTAAGCCACTTCCTCATGAGTTCGATTCTCGCCTGCCCCAGAGGTGATCCACATGGCGTGGCAGACCTCTCCTGACCCGCCCGCTGCTCCCCTCAGCAGTGTACTTTGTTGATCTGCCTGTTCTGCTCCCCACTCTGTCCCTGGTGAATCCTCTCACCCTCCGCATCTCTGGCCTGTACCCCAGTTCTGTATGAAGAAATAAATAAATCTTTAAAAAAAAAACCATCTCTATATTTACTTCTTTAATTTTGTAAAAAATCATCATTTTATTAATGTCTGATGACAAAATAACTGGTTTGAGGATGAACTTTTTTGTCAAATGGTTGCCTTGTGTCAAGATACAGAACAAAGCAAATGTGTGCACATACAAGTACATCTGTGTATGTATATCCACTCCTACACATGTATTTTTACTTTGATCAACATATTTGTTACAAACTTCTTTGTTGCCCAGTACTTATATGTTTCCTGATAACAAAATCCTCATTCTCTTTTCTGTCCATATGCTGTGGTTGGGCCTGGTCTGCTTCCCATTCCAGGCATGAATAGTTCTCATCTCTGGCCAGCCATGCTGAGTGCCTCAGGAATGGGCCTATGTATGGCCAGGCATATGTATGACCACAGGTGCAGAGACGGCTGCAGAACTGCTGAGAGACAGGCATGCACCTTTCTACTAGCTGTCCGCCTGGGAGAGTATAACCCAGGAGATGCTAGGGGAGAAGATCCTACTCACACTTTCAGTCCCTGGAGCCAACAATGCCTATAGTCTTAATTACCCCTAGATTTCATAGTGGTAGAGCCTATGGAAGTTTTATTTTGCCTGAAACCAGTTGGAGTAGTTCACACCAATGAAGAATCCTGACTGATGCAACATGTTCTACAATTTCAATTAAGATAGTAATCTTTCCAAAGAAATGATGACAACTTTTCTGACACTATGTGTTGAAATTTTCAAGAAAAATAAATTATATATGTTTTTATTTTTATATTTTGCTAAATTTTATGCTAAAATATTTGCTTTACATTTGCATATAAAGATATGTTCAACTAAAAAATTATAAGCAGGATTTATTTCCAAAAGTCTCTAGAGTATTTTATGTAGGAACACTCTTCTTGGACTCATCCACAGTCTTTGCTGCTTTCACCCTCTGCAAGGCTCCTCCTCTAATGGGCAGCTTCCTCACAGCCATATCTGTATCAACCAGAGGCCCTCCCACCAGTCGGGCAGGCGTGCTCTCCACTATGACCACCCGACCAGAGGGCACCTAAAAAGCAAAAGGTAAATAGCTAAGAGTCCATTGGCTGACATTTTCAGTAAGAGAAAAACCTACTCAAACATCACCTTTCTTTGGAAAGACATACAATGTATCTGTAAGTAACTAGGAGGTATCAGGGCATACCAGAAGATAAGAGCCAAAGATAGGGGCCAGGAGGTAGGAAAAGGGGGTTTGAATTCTACTTCTATTGTTTATTAGCTTTGTAACCAGCCACATACAATGTTCAGAAGAGGACACCAGTTACACTGGAATATGGCGTGGATCTACTAGCCAGGTAAAGGCAGCACTGCTCAGTGCCTCTCAGACACATAGAGATTTAGTCTGACTAATGTTTATAGCAATTTCTTAGAAATCCTGGAAGGTTGGTTCTGGCTGCTTTAAACCAGGATGTGCCTTATAGGTGAATATGCCTTAACGATATGAAATTTGAACAAAGAGAATGATATGAAACAAAACTGTGGAAATAACATTCTTTCAGGACTAAAGTCATTGTCTACTAAAAATGTTATGGAGAAAGAAATTTTACCGTAGTATTAAGGCCTTGAATATCTGTCCGGTGTAATATTGCATTTGACGGTCGCTCATTGTATCTGGAGGATTCTATGGCTTTTTCTTGGAGTCTTTTTGCTTTCTAAATGTGTAAATTAGAAGGAAAGTAATATTAATTGCTATTAAAACATTAACTATGTTATTTGCAATGAAGTATACAATGTACATTTATTCTCTTAAAGCTTAAAAAACTTGAAACTCTGAAATACAATTCCTAAAAGAATGACTTTTCCAGAAAGCTATAGCTACACAATACATTGTATTTATTATATTAAAACAGGAATTAAACACAAATATAAAAGCCATGAAACAAAACACCTTTCTTCAAAAATCTGAGTAAGGAGAACATGAAGGAGCAAATGGATGACTTGTAAAGGGTAGGCTCTTTAAGCAGCATTTTTAAAAAATAGGAGCATAGGGCCCTCCCTGGTGGCGCAGCGGGTTAAAACACAGCACTGAGAATCTAAAGCTGCTTCAGCATGAGTTCGATTCCCGCCTGCCCCGGAGGTGACCACATGGCGCGGCAGACCTCTCCTGACCCGCCCGCTGCTCCCCTCAGCAGTGTACTTCGTCAATCTGCCTGTTCTGCTCCCCACTCTGTCTCTGGTGAAGCCTCTCACCGCCCCTGATCTCTGGCCTGTACCCCAGTTCTGTATGTACAAATAAAAAAATCTTAAAAAAAATATATATTAAAAAAAATAGAAGCATAAATGAATGTTCCATTATTTACACTAAAGCAGGCTACTAGCACTAGCAGTTAAAGCATTTGTCATAAAGCATTAACACATTAAATATATAATATAAAGGAGCAGAACCACTAGCATTTAAAAGAAGCTTTGTCAACTAGGTAATGGAATACAAAAGAATGTATGTCTGTTAAATATACTGGTAGAACCACAAAGTGAAGGAAAAAAGAGAAAAAGAAAAGAACAAAGGAATTTGTAATCACTCTCCTTTAAAATCACACTGAAAATAGACATCAATTCTTCTATACACTAACATTTTCAAAATAAATCATTTATACAAGAGAAAGTCCAGAACAAAAATATGTCTACAGAGGTATCAGCTTAAGTAAGTCAGCCTTGTACTGCTTTCCAGTAGTACTCAGGAGGGGTCTTTTCATAATCACTGTCACTAAACAGCTATGGAATGCTTTACCATATATTGTAGGAAATCATGGGCTAATGCAGTCATAAAGCACAGCTGGTCTTCTCGAGAGACAGGCCAACTCTGCTCCAGTAAGTAGCACCTCAGCTGGTGTGTTCCATCCACCTGGAACACAGGGTCATCTGCCAGTACCTCAACTACTATCTACTCTCAAACTCGACAGAGTGCTCAAGGTGACAGTGAAGTATTTTTGTATCCCTAGCACAACTACATTAACAGCACACTAATTATCTGTGTTTCCTTTAGATTTCATGTAGTTGCATAGTCCTCTTGAATGGAATCCACCACTTGGCAAAAATGTGACAGAGCTGCTTTTGCCTGTAATTAAATCCCAGTCATTGAAAAGCCATGGTTTTAGTTCTTCAGGAGTTTTTACTTTTAACTTCAATTCTCTTTATGAAAGTTTCCTCACTTTCAACAGTGTAATATCTACTTGGGCACTTTTCTTCTGAGAAGGCTGAGATGTCCCATTGGTGCTGCCAGCATCTCCATTTGCAGGAGTTTTCTATTTGTTCTTTGCTTTTGTTTTCATTTCAACATTTCTCTGCTACAGACTAGATGTCTTCTTTCCTGAGGTATCCACTCTCAATACCTCTATGCTGTTCCTGATTAGCTACTTGAAATTTTTGATGTTTCTGCTGATTGATGTCTACATATTTGAGCACTCTGCTTTCTGGAACTCCACCTATTCATTCTACTTCTTATACCAATCATTGCAAGCTATAGAGTATTTCACTTTTTCATCCTCTCTTGTGACATTTACACACTTTGCTTCATAAAGAAGAGGCCCACAAAAACACAGCACTCACTCACCCTCCTGGAATTTAGGGTTTTGATGCTGTGTTAGCACCATTTACATGTGATTCAACCACTCCCTCCTTCTCCCCAACATCCAAATACATCTCCCAACTCCTCACTCCACACAGCAGCCTTGCAGTTGACCCTCCCTGTTCTATTATTCATAAGTGACACCATAAGCGATTTATAAGTGACACCTACCTTCACAAAGGTAGGTCTGGCTTAAGTGTGTTTTTTGGTAGCACTGAACCTGCATTTACTCATTTAAGCTAAAAAGTTGGTTATTAGTGAGGTAAATCTTTTATACATGGCAGAAAATATCAGTCACTTGAAAATGTCATTGAAATTTCCAGATATACAGGTCATATATGACCCAGGAATAAAGCAGGTCCTAAGGAAATCAGGTTCAAGCTTAGCTCATTATTTAATAAACATTTTCCAGATATTTTGCACAACTTAAATACTAATTCAGTTCACTTAAATGTTTCAAACACTCAGAATGATATTAATGATATAATTTGCTGCACTTATATTCAAGTTCAATATTTGAAGCACTAAAACATGTAAAATGTATCACATGATCTGCAAGGAAGGGTCTAACCTTCATGAAATATTTATTTAAAGTGCAGGCAGCTGTAAGGATATTTTATAAGTTAGGAGAAACTTTCAGTGAGAAGAGAGAAACAGTACATTCAGTGAGCTTGTTTTACTTTCTTAATATGGCTCCACTATTTTTATGGACTAACTTAACATTTAACAATTTTATACCTAGAGGAAGAATCATAAATTAATAAAATTATATCAAAGTAGTGATTGAAAAAGTGGAAAATAGCTATGAGATCTTGGAAAACCATGGTGCTTTTCACATAGTTGAACTAAACAATTAATATCTTTAAATATTTTAGATTAGCTTCTAGCTGAAACAGATTATCATATTTCCAAAGGACTATTTATTCCCAATTCCCATTAAAGCCTTAATATATCATTTCTTTTGGTGGACAGTGGAAGGAAAGAATCTTTGTAGGCAGGGGTAATGAGAACTGTTGTTTTTTTGTGTCCTCCAGCTTCTTATAGAAAAGAATCAGAGAACAAAAAGGCTCAAAATGTAAAGTAGGAGCACATTTCTCCTGTTCAGTTTTAGCTAACTATCTTCTCCTTTGTGTAAACCAGGAACCACCTTTGCTTTCTACCACTAAGTCAAATGAAACTCAGCAGCATCTTCTGTAACTGCAAATGCATGGTATTGGTTATCCTAAATTGCATATGAGGCTCTTAAAGTGTTAGTACTATACAAAAAGATCACAAGAAAAAAAGTGAATGAATATTTATTCCTTAAAAATTCTGTCAGAGTTAGCCATTTGTTGTGACTATAATATTTGAAAGATCTTACCTTTAAAGTTTTAGCATTTGATGTTCTAGCTAAGAAATTTTCCCATGATTTATTAGCCAATTCTCTTTGCTTATGTGTAGCTTGTATCTGAAATTCAAGAAATTTTTTTTGAGAGTTCTCATCTCAAAGGCTACAAAAGGCTTATTAACAACCATTATTTGAAGGAAAATCTAGTTTTTGTGAAGGAAAAAAATCTAAGGCTGAATACCACAAGTATTAGAGTATTCATGGAATTCAACAATTAAAAAAAAGTCAAAGTGGAAAATAAAAAACATTCCCCCATATGAAATGTTTCTCATGAAATACAAAACTGTTGTAAAAACATAAAATTTTTAAATTATCATAATTCTCAGCAATTGTTTTATATGACTATCACTGTGTGAACCCATCACCCAGTCCAGGACAAGCTATATAAAAACAGATTCACAAAAGAAAAAGAAGAGATTCATGCTGTCACTGATAATATTTAGGCAAGATTATAATGTTACAATATTGCTAATACATAACTGCAGCAAGCAAGCAATTTTGTTAGAGTTCTGAGTTTGTTGTGGAGATGCATTCTAGGGAGATAAGTACTGACCAACTAAAAAGACTAGATAGTTCTACAAAATACAAGTTGGAGGAGACACTGGTACTTCACATATTATTAAATTTAAATTACAAATATTGAAACATTTAATTAAACTGCTAAAAATAGTGGATGCAGAATCATAACATATCAGCAACAACCAACCTAACAATAGCTAGGCCACACAACATTCTGCCATTTGAGCTAATACTATTGAATGTAATAGTTAAATCCGAGCTCTTTTTCCAGTGGTTTCTTTGAAAACTGCAGTTACTCAAAGTAATTTTAAGAGAACATTGTAAAATAATTCTAAGGAACAAAACATTTACAAATAAGGCAAAAATATGCTATGGATAACTTCAGCCAATTTATACATAGAAATTATGAGTTTGTGCTTTAATGGTAATCTGTGGCTTACTTTCGTATACACTTTTTGTTCATTTTGCACATCTTGGCGTACTTGGCTTTCAATCATCTCAGTTTGCAGGGAAGCAACCATCTTTCCAATATTTTCTGATGCTGTTGTAATAGCCTCCAAATTTTTTCTATCTGTAGTGACTGGTCTTAATTTTTCTAATTTTATTTCTTCATTTATTTCATTCCATATTTCTCCAATCTGTTATAAAAATTTTAAGTTTGAAAGTATAGATTAACCAAAATTAAATGATACAGTTTTAGATAATCTTTTGTCTGGATGGTGCTCCAAAGTTAACAAATACTGTCCTAGCTTTTCCTAATTTACTTACTGAGAATAAGTTAAGTGGGAGTGATCTGGGACACCAGTTACAGTTGAGTCTTTGGAAGTAACTTACCAAATGTTTTTCAATGGCAAGGTATTCATTGATGGGACTCTAACTCTAGTTTACTGCCCTCTGGTTTATAGTTACTATTTTCAGAGTTGCAAAAAGTGCTGCATTGTTTTCATCCTCTTGAAATAGTGATGTTATTAAAAAGAAAGAAAGAAATACTGATGCTTTCCTTCTGAAAGCCCTGTATTGAAGGCTAGGTCAAGCTCAACTTGTAGAAAAATGAACATGGGATTCCTGGAACCCTAGGGCCCCTCCCTGCCTACCTGGGGATATATGGGCTATATGGCCCTCTACTTACATCCTACTTAAGATAGTAATTGAATTTCAGGCTCTTAACTCAATGATTTTATCATGGTGATAATCCCATCTCATAACAGTTATTTGAAAACTAATGTGCTTGATTATGGTTAAGTTTTGAGAAGAATCTATATATCCAGGATTGAGATAAATTTCAGGTCTGTTTTCATTTGGAAAGATGTTTATTCATTTACATTTAAATACACAATGCTATTATTAGTAGAGAATATTTACTTAAAAAAACTTCCTTAAGCCCACTGAGAACTAAAAAGCAGTTAGTTTCATAAATTCTAACCAGCAAAATCAGTGACCTAATATCCTTCAATATTTGACAATCATATAAAGTAATGACAAAATACTTGAAAAATATTAGTATTTTAATTAGTAATAGTAAGTAATAATTCATTTAATTATAGCTCCTAAAGCCCTCTAAAGTGAAGCAAGTATATAAATGTTTTTTTTTTTTTAGGTGTGACTAGCTCTGTGTCAGTAACATCCATTTTGTATAAATGAAAGATTGGATGCAATCTCATGCCACAGAGAATACCCAATTGGTTGTTTCTTGATATTGTAAGCACAAAATAGAAAATAAAAACAGTACATGAGTGATTGCCCACAACTATGAAGGCATTATTTCACAATTGATTTTTTGCCACTCTAGAGTTTAATAAGTTTATTAAGAAAGTACTCACTTTAAAATCAAGATATCTATGTATGATACAGAGGGTGACAAAATCTTCAGCAGATAGGCCAGGTAAATTTTCAAAATCTAAACAAAGTTTATAATGTGAGAATTACTTTAACAAGTGATTCCAAAAGCTATATCTCTATCATTAAAACAAGCGCAAACAGTGGGACTCCCTGATGGCAGAGGGGTTAATCTCAGCACTATCAAACCATCACCAGCAACTGCACCATGAGTTCCCTCCCCTGACCATGGAGTTGACCCCTCCTGCCTGGCCCACTGCTTCCCCTTAGCAGTGTGTTTCAGTAGATCTTTCTGTTCTTCTCTCCACTCTGTCCAGGTAAAACCTCTCACTCCCCTCTCCTCCCTCTTAACCACCCCCCCTCCCCACACACACTCTCTGGCTTATAGCACAGTTCTTGTATGCATTAATACATCTTTTTAAAAAGTACAAACAGCTATTTTTTATTTTATCTCAATTTATAAAGTAGTTACTTCAGTGAGCTGCCTTCTTCCTATGACAGACATTTTCCAGGTCATCCTATCTAGTCATTAGGAAAAATATCCTTCCTGTGTTGTAGATAGACAATGGTTATGGACTTCTAGAAGCTAAAGTGTGCTTGAGAACTTTTTCTTTAGTAGGAACAAAGACTTGAAAAAACTCAGGGGTGCTTAATCATTCATCATTTGAACTAACTGCATGTAATCCTGTCTGCACAGTGGAATTTCCTGGGGAACTTTTAAAAATATGAATGCCTGGACCTCACAATCAGATTTTGATTAATTGGGGGGGGGGACAGCCTGGGCATTAGGGTGACAATAGAACATGCATTCATCTTTATACAAAGGGACTTTTGTTCATGTTTGAAAAATGGATTCCAATGCAAAATCAACTTGTGCATTCTGCAAAACAGAGAGTCTCTTGTCAATTTGTAAAGTAGTTTCTTACCTAGTTTGCCCAACACAGCATAAATTTTTGCCCTGATATTCTCAGCAACATCCATAACTGCTATAGTTGGACAGTTAGCAGGCAGTGATATGAATTTTTGTTCTTCTTGAAAACTAGTAAATAGAGGTGTCTTTGTATCTATCCATTGGACATCATGAAAACATTGGAGACAGATAAAAATCATAGCAAATTAATAATTTTTAGGTTTTAGACTAGCTATCATAAAATTTATTAAAATATTATAGTAAAAAACTGCCTTATACACTGTTATTTGTTACTTATATAAAAATAAACACTTATATTGGCCCTTTCCCTTTCTCCTGTATTATTATGTAAAATACAAACATTTCACTAAATTAGTGTTTTAAATGTGAAACTTTCACTCAAAATTTTCTAACTTTGAGATCCAGAAATCTAACAATATTAATTGAATATTGTAATCTTTGCTTTTGGTTTCTGGATGTAATGCTATAGATTTAAAAATCATAAATAAAAGTAAAACAATAAATATGGATTGAAGATAGAAATTATTAGAATTTCTGTCATTAATTGTCAGAACAAAAGAGGAAGTATTTTCATGTAAAAATAATTAACACTAACAGTTTATTATGTATTTTAAAAATATTTTTATTGAGTTAATATGGGTTTCTACAATAGGCTTCCCCTTCAGGCATTGTTGCTATAGTGCACCCACTACCACAGAACCCATAGTCCACTGCCACAGACTTTATGCTCCTTCTTCTTTGTTTTCATTCCTCTTCTCCCTCCTCTGCCCTTCTATATGTCCCCTTTCCACAGTCACCATGCAAGTGTTAGTTTTTTACTTTGGCTTTATCTGACCATTAGTTTTTCTATATTCCACATATAAGTAACACCATCTGGTGGTTGTTTTTCTCCTGCCTGATTTTGCTTCAATACTAGCAGTTTAGATGAAACCATAATAAGAATCTTAAGACATTTATAAAATGTAATGTTATCATTGTAGAACAGATATATGAACTATAAAATGTGACACTGTCAACCTCATTCATTTAAAAATGATTAAAATTTATCAGTGTTTGATTTTTACTTGGAAAACAGTTTCTCCTTTCAAATGTAAAAAGAAAGTTAAATAAATATGAATCAACAGGAATGTACAAAACACTACAAAAATTGTTTTCAAGTACTCTTATTACATCCTAAATTTTATAGTAAGTGAAATACTACTGAGTCTATTTGTAAAGGCAATTAATACAAAGAAACTTCTTTTGAAAGTACTGTTAGTTTTTCTGAGTTTAAGAATATAATGCCATTTTTTGAAAATATTCTATAAAACTATGAACCTACTACTAATTTAATTTTCTTCCATTATTCAAATGCATGATAGCAAGATTTACTAATTATTGTTAAAAGAACTTAAAGAACATGAAAGTCTTCATATTCCCTAATATTGTTTAAAGATCTCTTTTAAAATATGCATCTAGTTGCTTCTACTAACAATTATAAATATACTCACCAATGATCTTCCCATATTTATCACGTTTTACTCCTAGTTCTTTCTCTTCCTTTCGCCACAATTTAATTAAAAGACTAGCAGCTGTCTGGTCCTTTTTCCCTCGCCAAGCCTTGACATGAGCCGTAGTTTTGGGATTATCACAAAATTCAACCATTATTCCAAGTATTAGATTACAGAATTTTTTTTGGTTCAGCTTTTTCAAAGAAACAGAAAAGGAAAAGAGTTGCAATAAATTTTAAGAATTACTTTGAAGGGAGAAAATTTTGCATTATTCATTAAGTTTCTTCTAAAAAGTTGTCATAAAATTCAGAACCTATAATTTGGGGCAAGCTATTAAAATGCATATCCAAAGTACATTTTCAAATATTCAAAATTCGGGGACTAAAAGAAAGATTCTGATGTGGTCATAAATATGTCATAATCAAAAATGTAATTTGATTTGGGTAAATTGAAAAAAGGGAGATTTTAAAAATAAGTGAAGATATTCGTTTTAAGTAGAGCAAGGTCAGCAGTGCTATCTATATATGTCACTGTGATTTTAGGATTTTTTAATTTACTGCTTTATTAAGGGTTGTAAAGACTAGCTATAATGTCATTGTTATTAAGAAAATAACTGATAGTAGCTGCAAGTGGCAGTCACATGTGCAAGTAAATATAAGGGACACTAATTTTGCTTTTAAAAAAATCTGTAAAAAAAAAACTCTTAAGCATTTAAGAAAAATATCCATTACATTTTCTTTGCTTTGCTAAAACTAATTTTCAGCAAGCCAAGATTTTGATATAGAATAGTCTATCTAGAGCAATTGTCTCCACACCATAATGGTTTCTGTGTGAATTTTTTTCCCAATTAACTCATAGTATAATGCTAACATAGCAAAGGAAATATTTGAAATGCAAACATCATAAGTTTTCTCTTTTATAAAATGAAGGATAATGATATTACCTGTTTAAAGAGTTATGATAATGAGTCATATGAAATGGCCTCGTACATAGTAAGTTTTCAGTAAAACCATTATTAACAATTATCATTGCACAACAAATAAACACGTTAGCAGATTGTATTAAGCAGAACACTCAATTGAGTTTTTTTCCTATTCTTCACTTATAGGAGAAAGAACTAAATACGAAGGGTTGATACAAAAATTTCATTAAAGAACACTTGTAATTTGTTGGTAGTTTGATTGATTTAATCCACATTAAGCAAAAACTAATAATTATCTTCATAATAATAGAAAACTCTTAACAAAAGGATGTCAGAAACTAAGTATTGTTAATTCTAACCATTGTTAGTAACTACTGTATATGTGTGCACACATTTGTAGACATAATCGCGCAGATATTCCTCCCAAAGTGAATCAGGTAGATACTAGTTGTAGGGTAAATGAAGATTGCTCAGGCTTTTGTGCTGTTGGCCTCTGTGGTTATCACCTGTGGCCTTGAATGCAGGTGGTTCTTGCGAGCGTGGGCTCGGGCACCTATGTCTGACAGTGGACACATGGAATATGGTGTGAGCATGCTTAAGTGGGCACACCTGGGCCTGGAAACAGTCTATGAGGGTGGGCAGCAAAGGATGGGGTGGCAGAGGGCCAAGTGTGGCAGAGAATAGTGGAGAGACCACGTGGAATGCCAGAGAAAGCCCAGAGTAAATATCCTCTGGGGGGTAGGATTGGGATGGGAGCCATAGGAGAGGAGGTCTGGTTGCCTCACTGCATATAAATGGTGTAAAAAGATCATTCAAAGCCAGAAAAAAAGGGCCTCCCTGGTGGCCCAGGGTTTGAAGTCTTGGCACTATCAAGCTATCACCAGCCACTACAGCATGAAATTGGCCCCTGACCTCCAGCCAGGGAGCTAAACCATATGGCTTAGTAGACCTCTCCTGTCTTGCCCACTGCTTCCCTCAGGAGTGTATTTCAGTAAAATGCCTCTTCTGATCCCACTCTGGTGTGGTGATGCAATCACCACACATACCTCTGGCCTACACACCAGTTCTTGTATGCATCAATAAATAAAATCTAAAAAAAAAAAAAGGCATGAAAAAATCAGGAAGGCTCTTTCACACACCTACCCCTACCTGGATCCATAGAGAAGCTGCCCTGTGCCTTTCTGGTGCTACACTAGTGATAGCTTTGTTTTACAGATGAAAACATTGGTAACAGAGATGTAAAAGAACTTATTCAAACTATGCAACTAACAAGTAATGGAGGCTCAGTCACTTTGATTCCAGCCTGTGTTCTTAGCCACTGTGCCATATGGCTTCTCCTACCAGTCTTCTTCATTTTTTTTTTTAAAGATTTATTTATTTATGCACACAAGAACTGTGTTACAGGCCAGAGGTGTGGGGAGGTTGATGAGATGATATGCCAGAGACAAAGTGGGGAGCAGAACAGGCAGCTGTACTGAAATACCCTGCTGAGGGGAGCAGCTGGCAAGACAGGAGAGGTCTCCTGTGCCATGTGGGTCTCTTCCCTGGCTGGGGATGGAACTCGTATAGCAATGGCTGCAGTTAGCTTCACAGTGCTGCTGTGGCCACCAGGGAGGGCCCAATTTTAGCCTGTTGGCCACCAGGGAGGGCCCAATTTTCTTAATTCTTTTCATCAAAGAAATTCAAATGCAAAGGAAAGTAAACACAGTGAGTAATGTCTTTGAAGTTTCCTATGTAATCTTACATATTAATATAAGATCTAATTATTTAATATATACACATTTATATATATATACTTATATATATATTTTATATATACACATTTATTTATATATCTCCAATTACATATATTTATTACATTTTAAAGGGATAGGATTATTAGGAAGAGGAGGAAGAAAAAGAGACATGTGTCCATTTGCAGGTGGGCAAGAAAGCTGCTGCTCCTCTTTTGCAAAGGGAAAAGTTTTGTGAAAAGAAACTGCGGAGTTACAGGCAGGCAGGAGAGCTGACTTCCAAATCTTGAAGTGAAAGCAAGATTCCAGAGAGATGTCCAAGTTAACTTTGTGACTTTGAGAATTCTCTGACATATCACTATGTGCTTTCTTGTACTTACTGAGGGAAACATTCTGAGCTATATATATCATTGAGCTATATACATTAGTAGAGCTATATCCTTCTGCATTATGTTCAACTTTCTGGACTTTATAAGGGTTTCTGGTTTTGATTCATTCCTCTTATCAAGGTGGATTATTATTAGCTTATTTTTATAGTGTTTTATAGCTAATAGGTTTGCTTTCAGACAAATGAGGATACAATTACCATCGCTAATTTAAACTAACAGTAAGTTTATTTTATTTTGTTACTCAAATCAATAATAGCGGTCACAATGACACATGTAGAACTCTGAGTTAGAATATCTCCTAAAGTTTTATTGAAAAAAATTATACTTTTAGTCCTACATTATCTCAACTATGAATCCACTTACGACTGAGGCTAGTAGATATAACTTGGATGATAAGTGGGGCTTTTGCCATTCTTCACAGCTTCTAGAAGCAATTGTTATTGGAAGAATTCTCAATACTGTTCATTTTGTAAAATGGTGGCCCATATCTACAAATGTGTGTCTTTACTTTGTCTAATATTGCCCTTAAATGTTGAGAGATGTTATTAATAATTACATCACCTGACAGTTTCTTCTAGGTTGGGGGGAAAAATGTCATGAAACAAATTCCCTTGCAATATGTGTTGGTAACACTGACCTAATTAAAAATTTCTTCACTGGAGGAATTTTTGGTGCCCTTAATATGATAAGTATCTCATGAATCTCCAGGAGGGATTTTGTTTGAAACAAATATTTAAACATGATTTGTGGGCATATTTAATCACAGAATAGTGTTCTGTGCTACTCTGTTTGGAAAGTGTTCATAGAGACAAATCTATCTTTTGCCTTATAACTGTCATAGTGATACTTACTGCCAATAAATCCAAGAGGAGAAAAATTCCTTCCTTTTCAAGAAAGTAATCCTCTGAAGGGTAACAACCCAAAATGCAGCACCTTAAATAAAAAGGAAGCTATTCATTTAACAAGCATTTATTGTTAAAATCAAATTTTGACTTTTTCCCATCATAAAGCAAAAGCAATAAATGTTTTTCTCTTTTCCCTTAAGTCAAATAACTATTCTTCCTTTAAAAATGAACTTTGAGGGCCCTCCCTGGTGGCGCAGCACTGCAGGTAATCTGTAATCCCAACCACTTTGGTGCCAGTTTGATTCCCCTGCCGGGAAGGTGTTCCACAAGGTGTGGCAGCCCTCTCCTAGCCCTCTTCTGACCCGCCCTCAGCTCCACTCAGCAGTGTACTTTGTCAATTTGCCTGTTCTTCTTCCTACTCTGTCTCTGGTGAATCCTCTCACTGCCCCTGTCTCACTAGCCTGTACCCCAGTTCTGTATGCATAAATAAATAAATCTTAAAAAAAAAAACAAACTTTGAAGAGACTTTTCCAGGTAGTTTCATTTCATCTATTGCTAACCACTATCAATTCTTTTACATAATTTCCCTTTTCTTTCTTTCTTTTTTTTTACTGAAGATGCAATATTCTTTGCTTTCATGATACTAATCTTACAAGTCTCTGATTGCTCTCTTCAAAGGTTATCCACTTATTTTCTCTTCCACAGTATTGGCATATCTCAATCATTTGATGGCTTTTAATTACATCTCACCTTTGCAGTGGAGATTATTTGCTGTTGTGCCCGCTGCTTAGCTCTGTGCTGCTCACATGGAGTGAGGGATGGGAGTTGATGCCATAGACTGAGCTGAATAAATTGTTAAACTGGTGGGTGCGGTGGGGGTAGGACATAGTTTAGAGACTAATCTCAATTCCTCTCAGGTATTACAAGCCTCCTGGGGTCAGCTTCCTGTTCCATTAATGTTCCATTAAACATTGCTGTTATTTAGTTATTTATAGTTAAACAATAACAGTAGTTGTTTACCAGGGTTCACTCTGAGAGGAGAACCTTGCTTCAGCTGCCCTTAGGTAATGGCAGTTGCTTGAGTTGTGGGGAGTGGCGCATCAAGGCCTTAAGCTTTCACATCAGTGGTGCCAGTTTTTACCATTGCTGGGTATAAAGCCAACTCCATTTCACTTTTGAGTAGTACCAAGTCAAAATGGAATAGGTTCAAAACACCAAACCAAGGATTTATGTTTCGATATAAGAAAAAAATTGAATTTGAGTAATGGACAGGTTACTTTTGAAATGACTGGTAAATGTCATTTCTAGGCTACTGAAAATAACATTGAGAATTATCTTTCTGTTGTATTTTTAAGGGAAAAAGAATTGGTGCACATAGCTATAGAGATAAATTTCTTGTACTCCGATTATAAGTTGGCAAAGCAATACTCACCAAATGCTGTCTAATGTGCTAAAAAGAAGTACATTATAGCCTACTCCACTCTGTAACTTCTTGGGGTCTGTTTTCATAACGTGAAGAATCATATCCACTCCTTCCGTTCCAAAAATTTCCTAAGAGATTTATTTTCAATTATTTCTTAAGTGAACAATCCCTTCCTTTCTCTCTTTATTCTATCTCCTAAATGTATTCTATCACAGAAATAACATATTGCTTGGAAAATAGTACTTTTATGCATTTTAAAAAAATTTATACCCATTTATAGAAATTTAAAACAAATACTATAAAGCTAAAAATTTAGAGAGGACATCAACCAATAGGCCAGATTAATGTTCCTTTATATTTTTGTCCTTTCTCTTTATTAAAAAACATAAGCCTTATATCATGATTTTCTTCCATGTTAATTAATAAATAAAGCCTAACATCTTGCCAGATAAATATTAGACAGCAAAAACTAATATAAAAGTGTTAAATATTGTCATGGAAGATATTCTAATGCTTCACAGAGAGAAGTAAGTATACAAATGGCAGTTAAAACCTTTAAAAATTTACATGAAGTTATTACCATTTAATACTTGTCCCCTACCAGTGGGACATTGTCTGTTGTTCGGTTCTGTTCCCAGTAACAACACTTTGAATACTGTTGTAGAAGAAAACTCAGGCATAGAGTATAGATTAAAAGGAGACTTTGGGCCCTCCCTGGTGGTGCAGCGGGTTAAAGCACAGCACTAAATAGCTAACACCACTTCAGCATGATTTCGATACCCAGCCCCAGAGCTAACCCACAGGGCGCAGCAGACCTCTCCTGACCCGCCCACTGCTCCCCTCAGCAGTGTACTTTGTCATTTGGCCTGTTCTGCTCTCCACTCTGTCTCTGGTGAATCCTCTCACCACCTCTGCACCACTGGCCTGCACCCCAGTTCTGTATGCATAAATAAATAAATCTTTTCTTTTTTTAAAAAAGAAAACGCTGCTGCAAAGCCTGAAGCTAAGTGTACAGTTACTGTGTTTGATGCCTCTCTAAATATCTCTATCAAAATTGTCATATTTTTTACCTTTCCAATTCTGTCTGTTGCTGTTTATCAGTCCCTAAGATACAGAGTTTGCTATGGAGTTAAAAAAAAAAATCAAAGGGAATTAAGCTTTTATTTCTAACTTTTAGTTTTAAGTATGAACTCAATTAAATCTGAAACATTAGGGCCTCCCTAGAGGAAGAAGGGGTTGAGAGGTAGCACAATAAAGCTATCCACAGCCACTGCAGCATGAGTTCAACTCCAGCCAGGGTCCTGACCCATGTGGCGCAGCAGATCTCTTCTGCCTCACCAGCTGCACCCCTCAGTAGTATATTTTAGTAGATCTGCTTGCTCTGCTCATCTGCCTGCTCTCCTCCCCACTCTTGTGTCTAGTGAATCCTCTCACCACCCCTGCACTTCTGGCATGTATGATGGCTCTTGTATGCATAAATAAATACATCTTTAAAAAAACAAACAAAAAACCCTGAAACTTTGTTTATAATGGCATAGCCCATTTTAGAAAACTGTTCTTAAAAAATGCATCTACTTTGATGACTGGATTAAAAAGATGTGGTACACATATATATAATGGAATATTACTCAGCAATCAAAAAAGAAACACATGTCTTTTGCAGCAACTTGGATGGAGCTGGAAAAGATCATGCTTATTGAGATAAGCCAGAAAAAGAAAGAAAAATACTGGATGGTTTCACTCATAGCAGGAGTATAATGGACCAGGAGAGAAAATAATGAGAATAATGAACAGCCATACACCAGAGACATTGTGTGGGGGTGGAGTGGGGAATGGGATAAAAAACGAAACGAGGGGGTGGAGGGGAGGGAAGTGCACAGGACAATGGTGATGGCACATGGGTGACTCAGTGATGGGAAAACCACAGGGATTACAATTGAGATAAAAAATAAAATGTACAAAATGATGTAAAAATAAACTAAACTATTATATTATAAAAAAATAAAAAGAGGGACCCTTCCTGGTGGCGCAGCGGGTTAGAGCACAGCACTGAGAAGCTAAAGCCGCTTCCGCATGAGTTCGATCCCCGCCTGCCCCGGAGGTGACCACATGGCGTGGCAGACCTCTCCTGACCCGCCCGCTGCTCCCCTCAGCAGTGTGCTTTGTCGATCTGCCTGTTCTGTTCCCCACTCTGTCTCTGGTGAAGCCTCTCGCCGCCCCTGAGCCTCTGGCCTGTACCCCAGTTCTGTATGTACAAATAAATAAATCTTTAAAAAATAATAAAAATAAAAAGAGGTAAAAATATAAAAAAAAGAAAAAGAAAACACCTTTCCAGAAAAATAAAGTTGAATGCTATAGCTGTAAAAAAAAATGCATCTACTTTAAGATCTGTTGAGTGTACTCCTAGTATCTACCTAAGAGAAATAAAATTATTATGATCATGCAAAGATTTACAAGAATGTTCATTTAAGCTTTATTCATAATAGTCCCAAATGGAAATAACCTAAGTGACAATGTGAGAATGGGTAACAAGTTTAGGTCTATTATTATTCAGCCTTAACAACATGGATATATTTCAGAAATATGATGCATGATGCTGGATGACAAGCCAGATATAAAAGTTAATATTATATGATTCCATTCACATAAAATTAAATAAGTAAAACTAACTAATGAGGATAGAAATCAGAATGTGGTTGTCTCAAATCAAATAATATATTTTAATTGGGTTATAGTTTAAATTGGTATACCCATTTATCAAAACCAGCTAAACTATATGTTGAGATCTATATACTTTTACAAATAATTATAATCATAAAAATACTAAATTACAAGGTTAAAAATACCATCATTACTTTGCAAGGTTAAAAATACCATCACTTATGGACAATTACTGAGAAAAAGTTTGTTATCTTACTAGAAGATCTAAATAAAACTTTAATATCCAAGTATCCATACCTTTCTAGGAATGTGATGTTCACAAAGGCCAGATAAGATAAGTAATATATCAGACTGAATTTCCAAAACAATGGCCTCTTCCTTATCATTAGACTTGTGTATTGTGTTTTTAAACATTCCTGTATAAAAATAATTACAGAATGCTGTTATTAGACACTGTATTTTCATTTTACTTTGAAATCCTTATAAAATTTCACCTACATAAACCATTTTAAAAGGTACATTCTTCATTGCACAGTTACCTTGGTGATGTTGATGAAGATGATAAATGGATACAATGAGCTCCCAATATAACCAGACCACTACTTTACATCATGTGCAAACTTAAGTCAGAAGGAGAAAGAGAAACACTAGATGGCATCACTAATATGTGGAATATAAAGCAACTAAATTACGAATCTGATAAAGACAAGCTAGAAAACTAACCTCTGATACATGGTGAGTACTAAATGGATAGGAGCAAAAGAATAAGGAGGAATGGGCCAGACAGAGGCAAGGATGGAGGGAAGGAAGTACAGTGGACCATGATGTTGGAGGATGGATGATTTGGTGTTGGATGTACTTTGGTGCAACTACCTGATTGGGTATTTACTCAATTAAAAATAAAATTAATTTGAAAAATGGATCAAAGACTTGCAGATAAGACTTGCATGTAAGACTATAAAATACATAGATGAAAACATAGGCAAAACATTCTGACACTGGCATGAGTGATGTCTTTTGGGATATGACTACTGTGGTAAGGGAAACAAGCAAAATTTAACAAATGGGGACTTTATCAAAATGAAAAGCTTCTGTACAGAGAAAAACTATCATTAAAATGAAAACGCATCCTAAAGAAGAGGGTGGCTAAACAACTAAACTAAGTATCAGATAGAAACAAGCTAGAAAACTAACCCTGGATAGCTGACATATTTGCATATCATCAAACATCTGACACGGGGCTAATATTTAAGATCTACAAATAACTCGTAAAATTCAACAAAAAGAATACAACCCAGATGGCCAACAGGCACATAAAAAAATATTCATCACTTGTCATAGGAAAATGCAAATGAAAACCACAATGAGATACAACCTCATAGCCATGAGAATGGCCCATGTCAAAACAAACGGAAGAAAGTGTTGGTGAGTGTAGAGAAAAACCAACCAACAAGTGCTGGTGGGAATGGAGACTCGTCTAGACTCTATGGAAAACTGTGGAGTTTTCTCAAGACATTAAAAATAAATCTACTATATGATTTATTCTTAAATATCTGTCTAAAGAGTATTAAGACGTGGTTCAAAGGGAGTTATGCACTTGCATGTTCATTGCAGTACAATTTCCAATAGTTGTGCTGTGAAAACAATCTACATGCCCAAGGGAGATAAGTGGATAAAGAGTACCTAGCATATTTACACAGTGGAATATTGCCCCACTGTTAAAAAAAGTTGCCATTTGTGATAACGTGGCTGGAATTAAGGAGGGATTAAATAAATTAGAAAGAAAAAGACATATACTAGATAATTTCACTCATGTATAAACTATGAAGAAACAAAATGAAATAACAGACAAAAACAAACCAAAATAAACCTTGGAAATCTGACTGTGGAATTGAGGTTATCAGAAGGGAAGGTTGGGGGTGCAGAACAAAGAGGTGAAGGGATCCAATGGTCACTGATGGTCACTGATAGGTCACTGATGGTGGACATGGTGTGATAACATACATCTGATGAGATGTGAACCCATCCTTGTAAAACGTGTATAGTATTGTAAACCAATGTTAGCTCAAAAAATAATTTTATTTTTAAAATAAGGAAGTGAATGTTTTTGTCTAGCCCCCTTTTCAGTATCTTTATTTTGCTTTAACATTATTATTAAAGAACACACTGCCCTAATGATGAAAGAATAGACAATAGGTAGAAGAGTTTTTGAGAATTTGTAATCCTGATATCTGACAAATTATATCACTTAGGAGCCAATCACAATGTGTATATAATTAAAACTGTTCTTTTAAAAAATCAGGTGAAGTTACAGCCAGAAGACCTTTTTTTAAAACAAAGGTAAGAGCCATTTTTTTAAGCATTCTGAATTGACACTGACCTCACGTGTATATATATCGGGGATAAAGTGACTTAATATAATCAATTCTAAGCTGAAAATCAAGGATATTGGATATTTCATATCAGAATCTCCTGTGTACATTCCTGTACCTACCACCATATCAGTGTTCTGATACAGCAGAAATACTGGAAAATGTATCCTATTTAAAATGACTTCCAAAAACATTGTCAAAAATTGACTTATTAGTAAAAACAACAAAATAATAATTCATTAAAAGAAAAGATAATAATCCTAAATGAAATGGTATCTGAAATGGCAAACAATGTTAAAAGTGTGAATGACCATGTTTCAATAAAGACAAACTCATTTGTAGCAACAACATGAGACAAAATCAAGAAATATTCAGGATTTTCTCATGTAAAAAGATAAAGTGCATTTACAGAAGAATACATCAAACAAAACTTTCAATATTTACAACTACTTCATAAATTCACAAATATGTTTTACCTATCAGTTGCTGAATTGTTCCCTTTTCACAAAGATCATGGTTTATAGTCTCATTCTCAAGATAGACCATCGCTCTTAGGAGTCTTAAACTGTAACGCATCTGGGCAAACTTATTTCCACGGCCACCTGTCCCATGAAAACTATTACCATGACTAAAGAAGGAATCTGTGAAAAATATCAATTTATATTAGAAAATTTAAAACATAAAACATTTTGAATAAACAAACTAGAACATCAGACATTTTATATAGTAGCTATAATCTAAAATGATGTTGATTTTATCACACTTGCTTTAGTTATTTTTAGAGAAATAAGTATTGCCCTGTTCCCCTTCTTTCTTCTAATCCAGTATTGAAACATGTACCTTACAATTTTATTTTATTTATATACATTTATTTATAAATGTACCTTATTTATCTTTGCCAACTTGCTTCTGTTACTAAATTTTATTTTTGAAAATTATATTTTTCACAAGTAGATCTACACCATTCATTTTTTTAAGATTTATTTTATAAATTATAAATAAATCAACTTACTCATTTACTAGCCTAAGCTGCCAGAGTAAACACTCTAGGTCATGTTCTCTTATTCCCAGAGAGAAGTTTCACCATGTGACACTGGAATCATATAGAGTATAACCACATTACATTTTATTCAAGTTCTAAACTGTTTACTAAAATGGTTATATTGCTACAGTGTGTAATACTAATAGAGTTTTCCACAATCTGTTAAATGTGAAATGATAAGTTTCACATTTAAGATTAAGATTGTAAATGGGGTGAGCCCTCCCTTCCCTGGTGGCGCAATGGGCTAAAGAACAGCACTATGAAGCTGTTTGCAGCCACTGCAGCATGAGTTCAATCCCTGGCCTGGCCACATGGTGCTGAGACCTCTCCTGTCTCACCTGCTGCTCCTCTTAGCAGTGTGTTTCAGTCAGTCTGTCTGTTCTGCTCCCACTCTGTGTCTGGTGAATCGTCTCACCCCCCACAACTCTGGCCTGTACCCCAGTACTTGTATGCATAAATAAATCTTAAAAAAAATATTGTAATTGGGGTTGAGCATTTAAATTTATTTTTTAATCTGAGATTTTTTTCCTGACTTTTTCTACTTCTTTACTTAATTATTTTGTATTTGTATTTGTAGGAGATCATTATGAACCTCAATTCTAGTCAGTCTCGAAATAGTAAACGTCTTCTCTCAATTTGTAGATTGCTATTTATTGTATTCAGCTTTTTCCTACAAACATCTCAAAGTCTTATATTAGTTAAATTCATCAGTCTTCTTTATGGTGTAGATTGTTTTTCAAAAATCTCTTCGTATAAAAATATTTTTTCATGTTATTTTCTAATATTTTATAGGCTTAACTTTTCATATTTAGGACTTTGATTCATTTTATAATTATTTCTTTCTACAAGGTGAAAGAACCTAATATTAATTTTTTCACATGGAGGGTCAATGACCCCAGCATCAGCTTTATCCATATTTGACAACATGATCTCTGATAATGACAACTTCCCATTTCATTGGTCTATTCCTTGCTTTTATTTACTATATTTTATTTTATTTACTATAGCTTTATGACATCTTGATAAACAGCAAGACAAGTTCTTCTTTCCTTCCTCTTTGAAGAAAATTTATTCTTTAAGAAGTTCTTGAGGTCCTCCCTGGTGGCGCAGCGGGTTAAAGCACAGCACTGAGAAGCTAAAGCCACTTCCTCATGAGTTCGATTCCCGCCTGCCCTGGAGGAATATAGAAACCAGCTAATTTAGGAATTTTTAGA